>NC_083762.1:66539920-66839920 GCF_963514075.1 Conger conger | reverse complement strand
AGTTTGTTATACTCGCTACACTATACGAAAGAGAATCTCCTGTTGACATGATTACTCACAATCTCACTTACAAACGGGAGTGTAGGAATGTCTGAATCAGAACATCCTGGCGCCCAAGTACAGCACTGAACATGGAAAGGAACCACAGACCTGCCTGGGGTCACAGGGATGTGATCAACACGCACCCAACTGCGTCACCCTTTCTCCAAGCGCTCAAGCCCTGCAGGTTTACAGAATTCCTCTCCCACAGACCTCCCTCAAGCTCATCACAAAAACATCACACTAGACTTGTAAACATCATCCGGGAATGAACGTGAAACACTGTGCTGATCTGTCTGGGCATGTGGACATGACGTGATGCAACTGCAGACTCCTCCTAGAGCCAAGAAGAGATTACCGGGGCCAAATGTGTAAAGCAGAACCCAGGCAAAAATGCACAACCATTCAAGGAGGAGTTTGAAGCTGAATCGATAAACCCTCTGCTTCCCTGTGTGCATAGACCTAGGCTGTCCAAAGTTGTACACAGCAATGTAGATCGAAAACACATCAGCTGAAGGGTTTGTGAGGACAGTGAGGCAGTAAGGGTGGAGAGGGCGTGCTGGAGAGAGATGGAGGGAAAGAGTTAGAAAATGACTCTTTCCCTCCAAAGATCTGAGTCTGAGAGAATGAGAGTGAGAGAAACGGGGGAATGAGTAGGAGAGAGGGAAAAGGAGAGAGGGAAAATGAGTGAGAGCAAGCGAGAGAGATTGACAGCAAGAACTAAGGGCATATATAAAGCAAGAGAGCAGAGAGGAACAAGACAGCAGAAGAAAGAGGAAAAATGTAGGACAATAGTAATGAAAAAGGAGTGGGGAGAGTGCAGGTCCTTGGCTGGGGGGAAAGGCACTGCCTTCCTGCGATGAGCAGGGAGGAGAATCAATACTATGTCCTTCATGCAGGGCTCCACAGGGACATCCTGCTATTACAGGAGATCCATGACCTCTCACCCCTGACTCCTGGAAGGGCCCAATGCATCAATTAAAGATAGGCTGATATCCAATATTAACAGGCACAACAGCGGACTGGACTCCGACGTTAAGGCAGACTCAGAAATCGAATCAGGAAAGTATGTTGTTACAAAGAAGGCCTGTTGACGACGTTCTTAAATTAATGTGATACGACTATAACGATCACACGTCAGAGTTGCGATTATATTCTCACTTGTGCACCAAATAACCTCCGCTGGAGTTGACTGACTGCACCAGTCCAAACAGGTCTTGAGAGAACCTTCACATCTACTTTTTCCCCCCATTTTGTTTTATGACGGAGGTGCAGGCCTACGTAGGGTTCTGTGCGTGCATCCCAGTTACAGAGGAAGTGTAGTTTTCCTAAAATCGCGGTGAAGAGGACGGGGGGGCTATTTGCAGTCGAAGCCCTGTGGGTTACAAACGCAAGTTTAACAAAGGAAAGAAAACAAAGAGGAACGCTGTTCCCGATTTAGCATCGACTAAACAATACAACTATATTTGCATAATTACTTCCTTATCTTTAGCGCGGTTTCCTTAGCGCCTGCTAGCGGCACTGTCATTAAGATACAGCTTTCTGCCGTGCCCACTACGGTGATATTTTGTGTACAATGCGGAGAACACGCAGATCTTTATTTATTGAATATCAAAGTGGGTGTATCAATGAGCCGCGTTTACAAATCTAGTATAAAGTGTTCGCTAGGAACTAGCTGTCGTGGTTGGGCAATTGGACACACTTATTATCCAGAATAACTTCATATGAGCACACAGACGTGTATTTGTCAAGTGCACTGTGCGCGTTCAATTCGGGCGTTCAACTGCATTTCGTGACGTTAGAAAAAAAAAAAAACCCAAAATGCAACATATCTTTTCAGTAAACATAGCTCTATTTCTCTGTCTTGTTTTTTCCAAGTTGCTAATCCTAGCCATATCAACGAATGCAACGTTTTCTGAGATTTATCTAGCAGAAAAGTAAACAAAACATTAGCATGTGGGTACTTCGTCTTAGACGCGCTATTTAAACCGTTAAAATACTCAAATGAGTGGGCTTGTTCAAAGTTGCGCTGACTGGTTTTGCACTAAATCTATAACATACGCTATCCAAGTTAGGTTATGATATCAGTACGAGTCATATTACAGACGTAGTAAACAAGTTCTGTAAACATTGGCGGGTGCAATCTTTATATTATCATACCGTAGCCTATAGATAGCGAGACCTGCAAACTGGCTCCGTGACAGGTGAGTGGACAACGGTTATTAAACTGTTATTTCAACATAGGCTATATTAACTAAAGATAAAAGTTTGCTAGCTGCGTTTAAAACCCACCTCACGGAATATTGGCGATTATTTATCTTACTTGCTCGTGCTACTTGACATCGTAATTATGAGAATATAAAGGCATAGGAAAAGCAATAGGAAAATCACTTATGGCATGTCAAACTCAGGAATTTAGCTAACTAGCAAACTCGTCAAGCATCGCTAACAACTGCGCCAAAGGGTGAGCTTGAGGGAAAGTGTTGCATCTTCCTAGCGTAGTGGTTCCTTTTAAAGTATTTCGCAATAACTGTTTTTAGAACAAAACGGTGCTTACCATGTCCCGAATATAGATTCACACACGAATGAAAATCCCAGTCATTTGATTGCAGCGAGAAAATACAGGAGTGTATTCCTAATTCAAAGCAGTAGCTCGATGCTATCATCAAGTCTTGCAGCACCGCACTGCCGTTCTGCACCTTTTCCCTCCCTGAGATTTGAACTGTGGACAATGCAGCGCAATCCCCAACTGATACGCATTACCTCGCAACGGATTTCGTATCGAGTGTAGGCTACCTCAACAGCGCCATCAAACGGAATAACAACTATGGACGAAGTCGCAGGATCCATAAAATACATTTGTTTTCTGTTTAATTAATTTATTGAAATAACGTAAACAGAATCAAACTGACCCTTTAGTTGATGCATTTTATGTAGGCATAATTCCTAACTTGCAGATATATGACAGCGCATTTAGATTGTGCTGTTTAGATAATGATAACATAAACATTCCGTGCCAGATTTGCTGAAGCTATTTCACTCATGCAGTGAAAAATCGATTGGAAGGAAGCCAATTAGCAAAGCAGACATAGGCCACAATAATTTGATTGCTGGTCAGTGCAAACAACAAATCCCCATGCCGCCTGAAAACTTCTGAATTATTTAAGAAGAGGAGCCCCCGTCTGCTCCCCAGGAACCCCCATCCCATCCTCTTGAAATATTAAAGGAAGCTCATTCTCATTCTGTTTTAACGACCCTGTCACACTGACACTAGCCTCAAAGTGCACATTATGCAATGAAAAGATGTAAGTCCCTTGCGAGATTTCGAGGACAATCCACTGGGTCTTTTCTGGTGAACAGATCAGGTGAGCCTAACGTTTACTTACGTCCGCAAGATGCGTACTACCCGAGTGTCTCAAGCGGATGAACGCGTTTTAGAAAGCGAGATCCATGCTTTAAGGTAGGCTACTTGAGTTAACTGTAAGAAATAAGAAGTTACGAGAGAAAATAAATAAATACATGCAAAACTTGCTAGGCAGGATTTTATTAGACATCAGTCTGATTAACTCTTTAACCAGTCTCTTTATAATTATCATTTTGTGGATGAAACTATTCTTTTCAGGGCAACATATATGCCTACCAGCTGCAAATAGGGTACGAGCAACTCTATCTCCAAATCACGAAATTAACTGTGTGGAGTAATTCTTGTGTGTTCTGGGCCCCCATTTAAAATGAAACGGTTGGATACATGCTTTGGTGACAAGTTATTTTCGTCAGCTCTATTGCCCCTAGTGGGAATATATTGTTATTGCAGTAACACGCACTTACAGGACATCACTGTTGGCAAGTTTGAGTGATGCTTCCAGATAAACAAGCTGAACAGGTGTTTTTGGCACACATACTCCTTTGGCACACGCACTCTAACCTGTAATTAATGGTAAAAACCAAATGTATCATTTCATCTGAGTGGATAAATAATCCACTGTGATGCTATTTCATAAATTCACAGCTTGGCCTCCGTCAGAAACAAAGGCAAGTCTCTCAGTCTGTCAGCCAAGTCTGTCAGTCTCTCAGTCACAACCAACAACAGAAATAGGCGAAAACTAGCCTATATAGCAACATTATTGAGTGTTGATCAGCAATTCATAGTACAGCATCGCAACATTTCATAATGTGTAGCACAGTTTTCTTTTCAAAGAATAAAGCAGGCAAGTAGCCTCACTGCTAGGGCAACATTTCCTTGGTTGGAAGGCCATTGCCACTAATCAGGCAATGTTCTGAGATAATGAAACTAAAAAAAGACTCTTTAAATTGGCATGTTTAAATGTCATATCTGGAGAGATGGAATTGTTTTTCTGGCCTATCCTGAAATAGGTCAGAAATCAAATTCAGATCATCGCTATGACTCAGATTTATTTAATATGATTTATGACTCAAAATGACAAAAATGGCAAAAGACTGCATATTCACTAATTTAACTGAAGAAAAGATGTTCTTGCAAAAAAGCCTGATCATCTATATTTTTCCATAGTTACAGAAAAAGGAGATTTCAATTTCCTTTTTGTATGATCTGCAACCAGTAAAATGTACTGCTTTAACAGGAGGTACACCACCTGCTGTGTCTGAGTTCATATGGATTGTGGTAATGGTGTGGTGGTGGTAGGTTGTTTTTTTAGAATGTAGGCTACATGCTGCGTTAATTATAGTAGGTTATTATTCATCTCCTTTTGCATCCCAATAACCGTCTGAACTGTATTCATTGGACAAATGAATACAGAGCATAAAAATGACTTTAATTAGAAACATGTAAAACAAATGATTAAGAAATAACACATGTATAAATCACAATAATACATATTTAAGGATAGAACAGAATTTATATCATGCTCAAGTCTCTCAGTCAGGGAAATCCACTGGATTCTCCCAAACTTGTCCCTGTTTCCTGTGCATCCTCTTCTGTTATCCCCAGCACAGCCCAAAGTGTATGTGGGAGAGTCCTTGGGGGACTGTCCATGGAAACCTCCTGCTCTGGGTAGGGGTTGTGGGTGGTAGGGGCTGGTCTCAGGGTCTGCGGGGGCGAGGGGTGGTATTCTGGGCTGGTAGCACCTTGACAGAAGTGGAGGCAGAGCGGGACCCCTCCAGGTTCTGGGCGGTGCAGGTGTACGTTCCCCCGTCCACCTCACGGACCTCGTCCACCAGGAGAACGGTCTCGGAGCGCTGCTGGCCCTGGCCCCCGCCCCGCATGGGTCTCACACTGTCCTCGGTGTAGAGCGGCCTGCCGCTCTGGGACAGACCAAAGCAATACAAAGTTAGAGGAGTAAACCAAAGTAGACCTTACTGTAGAGGGAGGAAAAATGAAACACCAAGCTTCCTGTACAGAGAAGAGGAATATATACTTTATTGAACCCCATGGGGTAATTCATCCTCTGCATTTGACCCATTTTAGTTGGGAGGGGTGGGTAGCCACAGTGCAACACCTGGGGATAAAGTCCAGTTGAGCCCAATGCCTTGGTCAAGGGCAATGTCAGGAGTACACCTAACCTGACAAGCATGTCTTTTGAGTGTGGGGAAAAAACCCTTACAGAAAAAGATCCCTTGTTGACAATAGCATCCCCCACAGACAATAGTATCTGTTGTCAATAACATTACCGTTATTAGCTTCTGTAAGAACTGGGGTCATTACTAATTATCCGCATTACAGTCCTGTCATGTGGTCGCTGTGTGCAGGTTACCTTTAGTCCCGGGTACTCCCAGGTGAAATCAATGGCCACGTCAGCTTCTCCCATCACCGAGCAGATGATTTGTACGTTCTCACCTACACGGACAGACGTGGCGGAGGCCTGGATCACAGGGGAGGGAGGGGACTTGGGGTCTGAGGGGGAAAATAAATCAATATTTTTACACCCAACTACACAGAATGTTATACAGAGGCCTACTGAGTGAGCCATTTGTTGATTCTGATACTGGCACATTTGATAGACTCACAGTTGACGTAAATGAGGAGTGAGGACGTATTTGATAGACTCATAGTTGACGTAGATGAGGACGTATTTGATAGACTCACAGTTGCCGTAGATGAGGATATATTGGATAGACTCACAGTTGATGTAAATGAGGAGTGAGGACATATTTGATAGACTCACAGTTGACATAGATGAGGATGCATTTGATAGACTCACAGTTGCCGTCGATGAGGATATATTGGATAGACTCACAATTGATGTAAATGAGGAGTGAGGACATATTTGATAGACTCACAGTTGACATAGATGAGGATGCATTTGATAGACTCACAGTTGACGTAGATCAGGACGTATTTGATAGACTCATAGTTGACGTAAATGAGGAGTGAGGACATATTTGATGGACTCATAGTTGACATAGATGAGGACGTATTTGATAGACTCACAGTTGACGTAGATTAGGATGTATTTGATAGACTCACAGTTGACGTAGATGAGGACGTATTTGACAGAGCTCTGCCGCAGCCTGCCGTAGCTGGCCACACAGAAGAGAGAGCCGGCGTGGTGGGGCTGTGGCCTGTGGATGGTGAAGCCCCTCTTCAGGTTGAAGGAGATCTCAGTCCCGTCCACTTTCAGGTCCTCCGGGGGGAACTCGCGGTGCAGGGTCACTGTGGCCTGGGGGTTGGTGACCTGACAGGGCAGTACCGTGGGCCGGTTGGTACGCAGCTGAACCATTTCGTAATAATCCGAGGAGGGCACGAACAGCTCCTGAGGGTCTGCAAGAACCAGGGTCAGTCAGACCTGGACCAAATACTTCACCAAAAACTCTATTTTAAATATGTGACTACTGACAACCATAAACCAAGAATTTCACCAATATTCAGAACAAATAGCTTCTTTAATATGATTTAATGTTTTTGATAGGAATACATTTTGTTGGCAATTAAACATTTTCAGGGTTGTATTTATGTTTTTATTTGTTATTTTGTACACAGATAAATAATGAGATCTTAAGAATGTATTTAAAACATATTTGAAATATAGACGCAGTACTGTATGTGTCACAAACACTAGAGGGCAGTCTAGGAAAGACAAAGAAGGTCTAACTGCCGTTGCAGGGGATGCATATTCCAAGAAATCAGCTCTGAGGTTGAAAGTCCAGGTGTCAGGAAGAAAAAGTCCTGTCATGTGTTTCTTCCACCCATTAACTCAGTTTTGGATGGAAAAAACACAATAACTCCAGGGCTAGCAGTACACAGGGAAATTATATGCATTCCACAACTTCTGTTGTTTATATGTGTTTTCCTTGGCAAACTGATGCAGGGCTTTACCGGGAAAGAAGACAAAGACTTTGACCGCACGGTCGTAATCCTTCCTGCAGTCCCCCTCCTCACACAACATCGGGTAGCAGGTGTACTCCCCCGTGTCAGCACCTGTAGAGTTGGCCAGGATGAGGACACCATACTTCTCATGCTGAATCATCCTATAAATGAGAAAGCAAAGACAAATAACCAAGACATTAGCAATTATAGAAGCAAGAAACTGTCGAGAAGTACGTGAGAAACCGATGAGAAGCTAGAGCGGTACAAGTGAGTCACAAGTTGTTTAGGACGAATGTTCTGGGTTGTAGCTTTTCTTAACGCAGGGAGACATTTAAACATTTACCAACCTCTAGACAGTAACAGTCTTACAAATATGTATCTGACAGAGGTCTGCCACAGTGCTGTTTGTTTCATTTCATCTCAATTTCAAGGCTATTTCATGTCTTAGTCAAGCCCAGTTCTCACATTTATGCCAGGCAAGACTCATTGTGTTACGTTTATTTTGCAGATGCTCACATTCAGGACCTCTTACAAACAGCAAACTTTTCTCGCACTCATTTCAATGGTTGAAATTCTATTGGTTGTTGACCATCCAAAGTTCTCACATGCTATGCCACTGTAAAAGTCGCTCCGCAGGCTATCGGTTGCTGCTAGGATCAGATTCAAAGGTCTGGCCTACGCTGCAGCCAACTAGACAGCCCATCACTACCTACAAAACATAATTCAGCCCACCGCACCAGCTTCACCACTCCACTCTGCTGCCACAGGTCGGCTTGCTCATCCTGCCAGCCTTTTGAATGGCTCTCGCTTGTCCCGACTGCGGAGCTTCTCTACCCTAGCGCCCCAGTGGAACGACCTCCCCATTCCCCTAAGATCTGCTCACTCAGTGTCCATTAATCTATTGTCACTTCTTTTTCACCTGTCTCCATCTTTCGCCCTCAGTGGTATTTTGTACTTGAATTTTGTATTTTGAATTTGGATTTGTCTGAGTACCTGGTTTCTTATAGACCTGGCCTATCTACCTGGTGTACTAGACGTTCATGGCTTCACAACCGATCATATGTGAATTGTATCTTATCCAACCTGTTCTGTTGTTTGTTCTATGAAATTTATATGCCTTTGATAATGTAATGTTGATGATAACATTACCTGAGCCGGCCCTCGTCCTCCTCCTGCAGGTAGTAGGGCACTGCCCACTGTACAGGTTTGCCTTTGCACCTGAGTTCCAGGTTACCCCCACCTAGAACAACCAGCGTATCTCCCACCTTCCGGAACTTTCCTTTGTCCAGCACCTGTGTGAGGATGACCTGGGAGGGTTTGGCTGGGGCTGAAGGCAGGGATTGGGCACCTCTGACTTTGGGTTTGGGCGTGACAGTTTTGGACTTCTTCAGTTTCGCTTTGGGCTTTTTCTCACCAGCGTCTTTCTTCTGACAAAGTCCTGCAATGAAATACACACACAGTGCGCATGTACACTTTATGCTCTTCCCCCCACACACAAACACGCACACCAACACAAACACACAGTACCTACACTGGCCTTCAAATTTGGAATGACACCTCAACAAATTCATATTAATCTTGAGGGATTTTTACCCCCTGGTCCACTGGCTGACACCTGCAGTCATTGTGTCAGAGGACTGGAACACTTACACAGCTGGAGCAGGTGTGTAATCCACCAGAGGGGGCACTGTTGTGTGACACTGGGTGATGCTAGATCTGTGGTAGCCAATCCTATTCCTGGAGATCTACCACCCTGTAGGTTTTCATTTAACCGACTCTACTAATTAGCAGCTCAGCAAGTTCTCTAGCTGTTGAATGAGGAGTGCTTTGTCACGGTTGGAGTGAAAACCTACAAAACGGTAGATCTCCAGGGACAGGGTTGGTTAACACTGTGGTAGATGATTCTCTGTACGACTCCTCTAACCACAGCTGGTACTGGTACAATATGGATTCGATACAAGAGTGTGGGGCACATTCACCCATTAGAACAGTGTCTTAATGGATGACCCACACAGTAGCACCCTCCCTCTGATCCCTAAATCTGGGCTACAAAGCCAAACCTTGATGCCAGCCCCTCTCCAACCACCAGCACCCCACGGTACCCTATTTTAAATTAGACCTATGACATTAACATCTCCAACAGCTGTTGTGAAGAGAGATTTTCTGGGTCTTCTGAAGGTTTCACAAGAGTGACAGATATCCAAGAGGAATACTAGCTAAGCCCACAAACACAGACCTAATGTGAGAGTACAATCCAAATAAAGGACATTTATTTCTAAATTAGTTGAGTAGATCTGAAGTCACACAACATTATCTAAAATGATGTGCCTGCATTAACAAATCACAAGAGAGCACAAATAAATAAACACACCAATTGTTGCTGTTCAATAGCATCAGTGCTCATCTGTATGCATCCCAGAAGAACCAAAGAAGGAAATTAAGAAAAGTTTGGCTTGGTCCCTGCATACATCATTTATTTGGAGTATAACAGCCTAGCCAGCAAGAGAAAGAATCCTCCATGCCCATAACACACCAAAATAACGTACCAAAACAACAGAGGAATAAGCAGGAACTCACCAAATTCCATGAGCAAAATGGTGAGGACGACAACACTGAATCCTAACTTCCACTTCATCACTGAAGGTTTGACGCTGTGCTACCTGTGACTGTGTTAAAAGTTAAAAGGTGGGCTTTTGAGTCCTTTGTGAGAAGCAGGCAGTCTGTGGAGGGGCCCAGACCTGCACACAGGCAACCAGAGATCCTATGGGGGGAAGGGGTGAGTAGAGTACAACCGAGCTGTCAGCTGTTCTACACGCATTCCCTCTGTGCAGGAATAGTGGCATAGACACCCCAAATTCCTCCTGATTTGCTCAATGGGCCCATTCACAGTCCTCAGGTCGTGCCCCCACCCAGCCAGTTACAGCCCTGGGATCCTGGCTCCGCCCCCTGAGACGGAGCAGGAGTGTTTGTCTAGCTGGGCTCTTGGCCCCGCCCACTGCAGGACTGGAGTGTTTATCTAGCTGGGGCCGCCAACCTGCAGAGCCATGGAGCCCAGAACTCAACCCCTCTTTACGTTCCGTAAAACAGCAACAGGAATTACACATGGACCCTTCAGACTCTGGTCCACTTCCTGCAGGCTATTGACACAATCAGAGAACCATCTATTTTTCATCAGTATTTGTAAGAACATCCTTCCTTCATATTACAGCACATTCTAGTCAGTGAAATGTTCTTCTTTTCTACAGTAATGTTTTTCAAATTTCATCAGCATCTTCAGTTATTACTATTATTAAAATACATATTTAATGCAAGGCGGCATGGATGGTGCAGTAGGTAGCACTGCTGCCTCACAGCAAGGAGGTCCTGGGTTCGAATCCCCTCTCTGTGCGGAGTTTGCATGTTCTCCCCGTGTCTGCGTGGGTTTCCTCCGGGTACTCCGGTTTCCTCCCACAGTCCAAAGACATGCACGTTAGGCTGATTGGAGAGTCTAAATTGCCCGTAGGTATGAGTGTGTGAGTGAATGGTGTGTGTGCCCTGCGATAGACTGGCGACCTGTCCAGGGTGTATTCCTGCCTTTCGCCCAATGTATGCTGGGATAGGCTCCAGCCCCCCTGCGACCCTGATCAGGATAAGCGGGTTCAGATAATGGATGGATGGATGGATATTTAATGCAGGTAAAACCATGTGCTTTACCAATCTCACAAAGCTACTTAACCTATGTAACATATGTAATGCTACGCTGTGATAATGGCTTAGATAGATTCAGCATTTTCTGCATAGATTCTATGTCTTATGTAGATACGTAGATAAAAGTGCATATACAGTACAGCTGACACAGCTGTATAGCAGGAAATTCCCTCCAGTGGAATGACTTTACACTAAGGCCTCTGTTCTGATGCTGTTTTTATGTTATTGACTGACCAGGTAGCTGGCAGGCACCAGAGGATTTCATAGTTATTGTTGGGCCAAGATTCCAGGAGATAAATTGGTGAAGCTGTGATTGATGTGACAGAGGTTCTGGTCTGTGAAAGGGTAGCATTGTTCCTTGTTTCTCCTGCAAAGAACGAGGGGTAGGGGTTGAGGCGGGGGGGGGGGGGGGGGGGGGGGGGTCAGGTTCCAGCCCGGGCTCTGTCTGGACTTTCTGACTCTCGACCAGAAATAAGTTGCACCTTTTCTGTCGATACCAGTATTACCACAACAAAATAGAACTTTCACCCACTGCTTGCGTAGTTTCACCTGCAAAGGAGCCATGTGTGCCATTTGGTGGGAAACAGGGAGACGTGTACCAATATTTTTATATGAATTAGCCCCTAGATTAACTACCATAATTGGGAGACTTGCCTGGCTATGCAAGATTTGGTGGTCTGCCACCACTTTGAAGTATATGCCCATGAAAGGAACACATTCCTCATTGGTGTTTTTATTTAAGTTCCATTTTATTATTTCATGAGAATTTATATAGTAAACTATATGCTTGTGTTTATCATAAAACATTTGACATAAATATACCAACAACCTGCATTGTCACACACTATACAAGTAGGAAATGCTCCGATTGATAAAGTTGTTTCACTGTACATGTATATTTGACTGTAGTTTTTTCTTCTCTCCAACTTGTAATTGTAAAAATACTACAAATATTACATTCTTAGTTAATTACATTTTGGTTAACATAAAATCAGATTTAAAATTGTCAAATAATTTTACCATTATACCATTATACCATTTCAGTCATAGTTCCTCTCTCTTGCTACATAACAGTACATCAATCATATACTGTACATTGTATTCAGTTTATTCCTAAACAATCTTTTATTATGGCATACTTTAAAAAAACCTTTTAATGCATAATATTAAATTCAAAACTGAATTACAATGGGACTCTTTCATAATTGAATAATCTTCCTGTAAAAAAAATCTTTGTGGATGGAATTTTGCCTAAAAATTGTGCATAGATTATGTGTCTGTGTGTGTGTGCTTGTATTTGTGAATATGAAATACAGGCATTTCATTTACAGATACTGTATATATACGTAAGTCCTTCTTCTGAGTCACCTCTATTTTGGCTCCACCCCCGCCCCATTGGGTTGACCCTTGTCTGCCTTCTCCCCACCCCCCTCTTCAGGAGTCTGGATGGTCTGGACCATCTGCATGTTCTGGGCATTGAGCAGCCGTTGTTTCTGCACACTGTGACGGACCCCATAGCTGAAGTAGATTAAGAATCCTATGGTAAGGGAAACACGTTAGTATCAATGATCTATTTCCTCTCTACTTTTCACTGTTTTCCATTCCACTTTTCAATTATGTTTTTAACAGGTGCCTATCTAGAGTCATTTATGCACAAGGAAGTGCATATGACAACGACAACAGAACAGTGCTAGATCTAGGAAAAGTGACTTTGCCTTTCTTTCCTTCATAGTCCATACATTCCTACACAATCCATACACCTTTTTTGTGTATGCAGTGAATTGTCTCAAGTAAATTTTTCCCCGTATGAGGAAATTAATTAGCCATTTTTTTTTACAAAAAACAAAACGTCAACTGAAAAAACAGACGACACGTTTTGACAAGGCATCTAAAAGTTTTATCACGCCAAAATAATGCACCACCTGAGGCATTTTGACTTATCAGACACAGACAGGCGCTGCTGTTGTCTTACCCACTGCCATCCAGACGGCATATCGCGCCCAGGTATCCGGCCCCAGCTGGACGATCAGGTAAATGTTGATGAAGACACTGACCACAGGGAGCACTGGGATGCAGGGCACCTGCAGACACAGCAGCAGTCTCCGTTTGATCTGTGTGAGTGGATGTGCGGTGTGTCCGAGTGTGTGCGAGTGTGTGCATGTATGTTTATGAATGTCAATGCAGGTGCAATTTAATTTCTGCCAAGCAAGGCCCCAATTTCTCTCTCTCCCATTCTCTCTCTCACTCTCTCACCATGAAGGGAGCCCTGGTGGGGTTCTTGGGCTGTCTCCATATGAGGAGGGTGGCGAGGGAGATAGCGAGCAGGAGGAGAGACAGGCACAGCAGGCTCCACACCTCTTTCCGGACCAGGGACCACAGGGCCACCGTCAGGATCACAGCCAGAACCAGGACCAGGGCGACTGCAGGGAAAACAAACCTACTGTGTGCTCACCTGGCTCATATTATCACATCATACACTGTGACATGAGAGCTACAGACCTGCCATACTCCCCTGGGTCAAAGGTCAAGTACAGATTCAGCTAAATATGTTAGTAACCGAAAGCATCACATAAAATAAGAATTTTCTTCTTTTCTTCGGAATATTGCAGGAAATAGGATAGTTCTTTTGAAATTGTCAGAAAGAAATTTATTTATTATTTATGTGTAAACTATCATAGGAGGAGCAGAACATGGCTGCACTGGGGTTTAAATCTTTTAAAATTGACATTGATGTATTTTTCTCAGCCTTTTATGCAGCAATTAATAGGTCAGGGATCTCAAACTCCAGTCAAGGAGTGTGGTTTTGGTGTGTTTCAGCACTTATAGTCGCCTCATTTATTGAAGAGTCCACACACAAGGCTCCAGGTATGGAGCTTGAGATGCCTACAATATGTGAATGGAATTTGCTTCCTTACCGATGACTGATGTGGTTGTTGTTACAATTCTGGAGGTTTTTGCAGTGGGGAGAGATGGAGGGGTTAACATGCTCATACTGGAGAAAGATTCTTCTTTACAGATCTCAGTGCAGTCTTCATCAGGGTCTTCTTGGTACCTGAAAGAACAGACAAAGTATTTGTTGCACAGAGCACTGTAAATTCATGGAAGCCTGCTAGGTCATGAAGTACAGGCAGAAATGCTTGAAGTCAAGGCCTGAGACAGTGTTGGTGTGCTCGTTCCATTTCAGTGCCGACTTCTGCGCTTAATTATTTAATAAGACATTTGTATAAGCACCAGCTACAGCCTCAGAAAGCAAGTTTATATTAACGTTTTTTACTGTGCTCAGTTACAGGAGTGTACCAGTGTAGTGTTTAGAGCACTACAGAGTCAGAAAACTAAAAGTTAGGTAATTGGCTGGAACCAGAGTTGTGCATCCCTGCTTTAGACTGTAGGCTATGTCTTATTATGAACCTAGAGGGGCTAAATGGCCTGCTTTTGTTCCAGTAAAGATGGTTAATTAAAGATACGGGATTATACAGATGTATATTATTCACTCCCCAGTGCAAATATCATTGCACACAAATGCACAGGTATTAATATAAAATGTCTGAAGATCACTTGTAATACCAGTTAATTTTGATCATTTTGAGTTCAGCAGCATCTGTAAGTGTGTGACACTTACCTGAGAATGAGAATGCAAATGGCCACCAGAGTGTAGGCAAAGAGTGTTCCAATAGACATCATATTCACCAAAGCTTTCAGGTCAAACAGGAGGGCCATGATGGCTGTGAACAAATGTAGAGCTAGTGTTTATTCCTGTAAATCAGTCAGTCAGTCTGTCAAATCTTTATTAGTATAACACTGTTTATATGTAGTGCTTACATATAAGCTGCAAATCAATCAGTGCCATCATGGTAATGCTTAACACAACAAGAAAATATTTCTGCAAATCCTGCTTCAAGGCGATATAATCTCTGCCGGGAAAAATCTTCACACCGCTGTTTCCAGGCCATAGTTCAAGAACACGACTCGAGTAGGACAAAGCCTTGGATTACAGGAGACAGAGGCTGAATGAGAGCCTGAAGAGGGAGCTTCTGAAGCTCACTTTAAAGACCTAAACAGCTTCCGCTTTCTGTATCTATCTGAGGAATGTTATTCCGATGGCCTTAAACTAAAGGCTCTGCTGGCTTTCACATTTTTAGAACAATGAGCTCAGGTCCTGATTCCTTTTGCATTTCAGAAAAGAAATAATCATTCTTTTCTTTCTACCATACTACATTGTATTAACCCTGGCCAACTTCATCAACAATGTTTTCTTCATGGTTCACAGTTTACACTGTAGTTCTGACCACATTTTAATGGCAGCTGTCAAAGTACTTTGTCTCACACTTAACATGAAAGTCTGCGGCTATGTAATGCTTATCTTACCCCACAAGATTTAACGCTTCTGGAGTGTTAATTCACTTCTCTGGACCACATGATAAAATGATAAAAACCATTTAACCGGTTGTTATGTCATGTATTGGTTGAGTGAGTTGATATTGGGTATTGGATATTGAATATTAGAGCTTGGCATTTTACTCTAGAGAAAACATTTTAAGACCCATAATGGTCAGGGTGAGCCTTTGTCATAAGTTCTAACAGTTGGCACACTTAGCTCACTACACATACTGGTGATTTCTATGTACAGTATAATGGTTTTCTCGCTACTGCAAAAATGTCGCTACCGGTCGCTAGCGGTGTCGCTAGCGGTGTCGCTAGCGGTGTGACTCACCCGCCACTGTGCCGGAAGAGAGTGTGGCCATCACAGGACTCTTGCGTGAGCTGACTGTGCTCAGGAACTTGAAGAGGAGGCCATCCCTCGCCATGGCGAATATAACGCGCGGCATCGGGAACATGGAGCCCAGGAGGCTATACAAGCACAACCAGCAACATTACCGCAATGTCTAACAGCATATTATAATCACTCATTATACTGCTGGATGGCTCATTCAGTTAGGTCACCATGCTGTGGTGCATGGTAAATGTAAATGTTCATATTTTTACCTAGTAGCTTTATCCAATATATAGTGCTGTACAATTGGTGCCTCTCATTCACTCATACACTCAGACACGAGTGGCGATTTGCTGACATGCAAGGCTCCAACCAGCTCATCAGGAGGATTGGGGGTTAGGTGTCTTGATCAGGGACACTTCAACACACCAGAGCGGGATCGAACCGGCAAGCCTCCAACTGCCAGACAACTGCTCTTACCTCCTGAGCCAATGTTACCCCCCATGGAGGAACAAAGTCACCAGTGCTGACTATGACTGGTAGCTTCATAAGGCAATGTGCGATTGGCAATTGTGTCGCCCAGGATATGGGAGGGTTCAGTCGGTTTTGGGTCCACATTCATTGCTATCTAGTGACCCCTGCTGGTCGAATGGTACCTGTGGACTGCAAACTAAAGCTGCACATGAAGGGTCTCTCTGCGCTCTATGCAAGCTTAACTGCAGTCTCTGAGGTGAAAAGAAGAAGCTGTCAACACTATGTTTCAGAGCAGAAACACTGAAGTTTGCGTTCTCCTGAATCAGCAGTAGGGTTTGTGCATGAATGCAGCTGCAGTTGGAGATGATTGGCTTTTCCAAATTGGGGTGGGAATTGGACATGCTCTGCCAAATGTTGCGTACCAATTTTTTCAAGTAACAATTGTTTTTTTAAATGCATGAAATATTTATCTAAATTCCGAATCACACATTCTACATTTAACTCATTATTTCATCATATGTTCGACCTGAAAACATAATCACAAGTTCTACATTTATCTCACGATTCAACCAGATATGCTAAATTTACCTCAATTATAAATTTACACGAGCTCTCCATTTACGACATCATTACTACTAATCACACTGTGCATCTGCATCATTATATAATGACAAAGTGTAAATTTATCTCATTTACACTGAGCATACTTTCTACATTAACCCATTAACAAATCACAAAATTCTGCAGTTGCTAATGGCACATTCACTCCATTATTAAATCTCACATACTACATATACCTAATTTCCCTGCTATGCCCTATGCATTCTATCCGCATAGTATATCCTTGGGCTTTGAACATTCAGGCTCACCTGGTGGAGAGGGCACAGAGGGAGCCCACGGCGACGGCGTACTTGGCGGCTCCCCAGCCGATGTAGGAGAAAGCGACGGGCAGCGGGCTGTGTATGTTCAGCATGTAGTACGGCATCATGAGGGTCAGGGCAGCCGAAACCGCGAAGTAGGCCAGGAAGCAGATGAGCAGGGAGGCCACGATGCCCATGGGGATGGACTTCTGAGGGTTCTTCACCTCCTCTCCTGGAGGGCGCAGCAGAGAGGCAGGATATAAAGAGCAATGGCCGTGTGTGGAACAGCCTCCTAACTGGCGTGTCCTCAGAATATGTACTGTCTACTAAATGTACTGTCTGCATTGTACGCAATGTGTTCTCGAATACAGACTGTGCGTGCACAAGTTGTTAAGTAAGATGACTTTTTCTCTCAATGTAGTGGACTTTAATCATATCACTTAAGCCTGTATTTTGATCTTTAAGTGAAATTACTTGTAAAATTATTCAAAAACGAATCCCTGGTGGAAATTCGATCTACCAGCCTAAGATGGAATCGGGATGGAACTAGCTTTTGCTCCTGCTGGATATCATCTGGAATTTGGTGATAGACTGTTTCCTGTACCAAGCTGGCCCACCAGCTGGACATGGTCTCGCCCGCATGGTGCTATCTCAACCATCTTGTTGCCAGTTTGACCATCTCCAAACCAGGTTCATAACAAGGTGGACCAGCTTTTCGTCGGGCTGGAACCAAGCTGGAATTTCCACCAGGGACGAATAGAGATTTACTGTGGAGCAGTCATATCATTGTGTATTTATATGGAATCTGTCATTGCACCAGTGACAGTAGAAATGAAAACTTTCAGCTGTCTACCTGCTAACGGTCATGGGTCACCTGTGAAGTGTTATCTGTTCTGTGCTCTCCTTAGAGGGTCACCTGCAGGGAGTTATCCTTACAGAGCTACCTGCATTGCATTACCTTTAGAGAGATAGCTGGTGAGAGTTACCTGTAGTGCATTGCTTGCAGTGAGTTACTTATGGAGAATTGTTCCTGTTGTGACAGTTACCTGTAGTGGCAATGCAGTCAAACCCAACAAAGGCATAGAAACAAGTGGCAGCTCCAGATAGTGTTCCCTCCACACCATAGGGGAAGAAACCTCCCACGCCAAATTTGCTTGTCACATTCACCACGGAGGTAAGGTTTCTGAGTCAAATTGAGACAAGAATAGAACATGGCCACTGCTGTCTGATCACATATCGCAAAACTGTGGAGCTTTTTCTGCAGGTGCAAAATAAAATAATGTATTTGCTGTCACACTTTTAAGCACAAAAGTACATACTTTTTTTAGGTACGTATCATTTGTACATATGTGTTGAGACGGTGTTAAATGCAATTTAAATAAATTATGACTTGATTACTCATGTAATGTATTATCATTATTATCATTATTATTATCATAATAATAATAATAATTCTTATTCTTATTATTGTTTGTATTATTACTCAGCGACACAAGTAGCATTCAGAAGGGTTTCTTCACTGATGTGCCAGTTATCCAGGTTTCCTTTGATGCATCCAGATATGACGACAAAAATCAACACAAGGATGTTGATGGCAGTGAAGATCTTATTGACTGTGGTCGACTCTTTCACTCCAAACGCCAAGAGACCTTTGAGGGAAGGTTTGAGAGCATGCTTTTAGTGTGCATACACCAATTTAGTGTGAATGAACTACTTATTCTGTTGGAGGATATTTATCTATTTGGCAGTTTGAAACACTAACAAATTATTTTGTTTGCTGCAAAGATTGCTGTCATGTTGAGGTGAAACAATGGGCTCCTAACTGGTAAGTTGTGAACATACTAAAACTAACCATTCGCTAAATATTGAAAAATTTAAAATGGCAATAAGCCTAGCTTACATTGAGTTAATAAGTTTAATGAACATTTTTTAAAATAACTTAAAGACCTCCGTTCAGGACCCTATTGATTCACCTTTAATTTTGTCAGTTAAAAAAAAGGTTAGCACAGAAATGTGTTAAGAACCTGACTGAGTGCCAAATAATTGAAGTAAGATCAGGTGTTATATGGCTATCAAGAGACTTAAGACCTCATTTTTCAATAGGGATATAACATTTTTGTGTAAATAGTTTTCTGGACTTGCTGGCAAGGAGCATGATCAATCCTGCTGCAAAGATGTTTGGGTAGGGAGCCAGGCCAGGTAAGCCCATCGCTGCATGCTTGCTTAAGTAGTCAGAGATGACATTTCCCAGGAGATCATCAAAGGTTCCACTCCACGCCAAGGCTACACTTGAGGTACCTGATGACAGAAGATAGATATAGTATGTATATTTTTATGTATCATTCAAGCGATCACATTAATAAGAAAATATCTGACACATTGCTTTAACCATGCCTGGGGGAAATATACAGTATAAATTATGAATATTGTCATTCCTGAGTGCTAACTTGCAGAAAATGGTAGCACCTGGGCACTAATGAATTCTTTCTTTTCTACAAATTGAATGCTCATTGCATCCAAAAAGTTTGGTAGTTCCATGGTCTGCAGTAAACTTGTGTGCATCAACATGGGCGGCACAATTGGGTGTGTCAGGTGCAATGCAAATTTGGATTAATGCCCTGGCAATTTCACGAAGCCAAAGCTGATTGTGAATATAGACCCAATGTTCATAATGCATATCCCATAAAAAAGGTAAATGGTCTGCATTTATGCAATGCCGTACAATTGACACACACACTCACACACTAACGGCAATTCGCTGCCATGCAAGGCACCAACTAGCTTGTCAGGAGGAATTGGGGATTAGGTGTCTTGCTCTGGGACACTACAACACACCCAGAGTGGGGGAGTGAGCTGGCAACCCTCTGAGTGCCAGACGACTGCTCTTACCTCCTGAGCCAATGTCGCCCCACTCAAGTGGTGACGCTTGAAACAAAAATATATATTCATAAACCCAATAGTAAATGATGAGAAGCTTTTCCTCCTTAACAGCAGTATTAATTAATTTCAATAATCCAAAAAACAAACCATAACTAATGCATAGTGACATAATTCACATTTACATACAGGCAAAAACCAATCAAACACAATATAATGATCCGTTAGAAGGAATTTTAGGTGACCACAATGTTCTTACTGCAGTGTGTTTTACTGGCATTTGTTTAGCTACGATTCATTACATATTTCTGAATCTATTCTCGTGAATATATACCAAAATCTTGTAATAGATTGATCATGAGAATTGATAGATTATCTTCCATAGAAGCTAAATGAATTAGACTGAAGCACATTATAACTTTGAATGTATATCCATTCAGGGAGAGATGCCCCCATCATTGCAGTTACAGTAGTACAGTAGTCCATATTTACCAATAACGTAAGAGAGCAGTAAGTTCCAGCCCGTGATGAAGGCCCAGATCTCCCCAACTGTGACGTAGCTGTAGAGGTAGGCGGAGCCTGTTTTGGGGACCCTGGAGCCAAACTCGGAGTAACACAGCCCGGCGAAAATGGACGCCAAGGCAGCGATGAAGAAAGAGATGATGATGCTGGGGCCGGAAATGGTCCGGGCGACCTCGCCAGACAGCACGTACACCCCTGCTCCCAACGTGGAGCCCACTCCCAGGGCCACCAGGTCCAGGGTGTTCAGGCACCGGCGGAATGTGGACACCTCTCCTTCCGGATCCAGGGGCTTCCTCCGGGTCAGCCCCTGCAGGAACGCGAGCACCGCTGCGCCAGCCATCCTGTGAAACAGCCTCGATTAGCCACACACATCACCGCTTCAGTGAGACCGTGTCAACTGGCCAATGAAATCACAGCTCCTGGGAAACAGTATCAATAAACCAATCGCGGGACAGCTCCTGTATAATGATGTGACTGACCGTTTGTATACTATATTTCTCTTTCTGCCCGTAAACCAAATTCATCTACCTGCTTCAGATATTCTCTTTCTCTCTCTCGCTCATTATTTGTATTTATTTGTATTTATTTATCCCTTATTTAATCCGGGAGATCTCATTAGAGTCTTCTTTTCAGAAGAGCCCTGTTTGCAAACTACAATAAAAATACAATAAAACATTTGCAGTCCTCTGTAACTCAATAAAAAGCATTGAGTCTAAAATGGATCCCTGTGGAACTCCTTTTGAATTGTCAAGAAATTGCAACTGGATACCATCAGTTGCTATCTGTAAGCTAGTGTTGCAACCTATTACATTCATTTTGGTCATATCCCACAGGAGACAACCTATACAATAACATGGTATGATCCATAGTATCAAAGCCATTTGTCAAATCTATCAACAAAGCAATACAATGCTGTTTCTTATCAAGTGAACCCATTATGTTATTAACCACAAGTGATGCCACTGAGATTGTGCTGTGTCCAGGTCAAAATGTATATGCATTAAGAATACAGTTATTTGACAAAAAGGAGTGTAGTTGTTTGCTTATAAGAGATTCCAAAATGTATTTCAGAAAACCTTTGGTGATTGGATTATTTACTGGGATCACTAGCATATCCAATGAGGTCACACACACCACTTTCCACATCTTAGAGATACTTCCCAACTTTGGGTTAAATTAAAAATATGGGTAAAGAGGTTTAAAGATTTAGGACTCACACATGTATATGCATACACAGATGCTGTCTAACACACAAAGAAATGAATGCACGCATGCACACACACACACACACACACACACACACATGTTCACAGTGCCTCACTGGGAGCATTTTTCCTCAGAAAGTAGCAATATTGGTGAGTGTTATGGCTCACGTACCTGTGTTCAGTTTGTCCACGTCAGATCTGTCCCTGCCTAAAGGCAAAATGATGCTGTGAGTTCCTGTTGAAATCACATTTCTCTTTAAAGCCCAAACTGAAGCAAATAGTTTTATCAAGGCTCTGATATAATACTGCTGATGACTTTATCTGCAGTAACTGGCACTTGATCTTACTTCACTTACCTCAGTAGTACAGCATGTAGAAAGATTCAGCGTAAGTGCTATCAGAAATGTGAACACAATGTAACTGAGCAAAACTGCATTAAAATCAGAACAGGAAAAATAAGTAAAATCGTAAAAGTATTTTCAGTGACTGAAAAGTGAGGTTTTAATAATTGGGGTTTAAAAAAAAATAATAATAATGATCTGAAACAAAAATTGGAGGAGGCCACCCTAATATTTTTAAATTGTTTCATTTTGGCTATTTGGGGTCAACCATTCAGCATCTTACTCGAAGATGAATCCAAGGAAAATTATTTTTAATGCAACCAGGGCCAATATGTCAATTAGTTGAACTTGCAAGTTTAGGTTTTCACAGGTTCAAAGGCAAGGAATTTTAGGATTGTTGCATTGAATATACAGTCTAACTTGTTGGTTATTTCAAGCATTTAGACATTTAAAGAGTGGTAAAATCTTATAAAAGAAAATAATCTTGCTTGAGAGAAAGAGAGCAAGATAAATAGAGGGAGAGAGAAAGGTCTGACAGGCAATTCCTTCGACCTACCTGAAAAACTGATGGGTACGAAGTCCAATGAAGTGGTGGTTTCATTCGGCCAGTGTCTTTTTTTGTGCTCCAGTAAGAATGTATTTTTCTGTAGGACTGTAACCTACGGAGAAACACTGCAAATTGTCGCCTACTTCAAATTGTTAACTGCCGTCTACCTCTCCACACTAAAGTCAAACCTCTCAGGACAGCAAGAGTCAGTGTTCAGGGACTTTTGAAAGTACATAGGGAATGTGGATAGCGCACAAGACGTCACACATAGCTATGGGGGACAGTGTCCAGCAAATTAGAATTTGTTGAAAACTATGGCCCCTGATTCCAGCAGTTTTAGCAGTAAATGCCCTCATTTAATATTCAGCACACTGGGCAGGGCACAAAGGCAAGTAGGCAAGAACAAGAGCTGTAAATAAGAGGAAAAAGCCAAACAGGCTTTAAACAGGCGACACTTTAATGTCTTTAAAAAAAAAAGGGGGACACCCCCTCTTCCCTGCCCATGCATAAATAACGAATACTTAAGGGAGGACCAGAAAGACCGCAGTGTCCCCCTTTTCATACAGGTTTTGTTTTTTTGTTTTTTCTTTCATTCTAAAATACTCTGTAACCTCTTTACGGTTATAAGGAAAATGACTGTTACTTGGTGAGCATTGTTGAGACACCACATATTTGATAACAACTAGCCAGAAGCCGGAAATTGCATATCAGGATATCATGGTGAATGACCAGAACATGACAGGGACAGAGAATATAAATGTGAACCCAACCAACACAGCCCACTATGCCTCAGTATAACCCCAGGATAGGGTCGTCTTTCTCTCCTATATTTCTGAAGATGACACGTTTAATAAGTATCAGATAGAACATCACTACAAAACCGCTTGGCTAAGCCATTCACCCGCTCAGTATTTTCTACTTATTTTCTCATGTAAACCAAGGAGATGTCATGTGATTTTTGCTAATGGGGAAAAAACATAATCACAACTGGAACCAACTAAATAGCTATGATGTTCAAGAAGATATCAGGAGCTAAGGGACTAAGATAATACTAAGATCATATTTAATTGGTTGATGATTTGAATGTGTTTTGGAGTACACACATGCGTGTGTACAGTATGTACTACTGTTACTACTACTACCTCCATTAATGCAATGAAATATTAACCTTATACTCATACAATAATAATACAGATTTTACAGTCTTTATCTGTGGACTTTTTTGAAGGGGACCACGCAGTTAAGACTTGCAGTCTGTTCCATCGTTAACCCACATTCTGCTGATGAGGAGAGCTTGTCTGAGAGTGCCAGAAGATTCGACCTTTCTGAGAAAACCTAGTTTTTTCCACGTCAAGCAAAATGAGCGTTTGCACTAGTGACATTTGTAGCTATGATTTTAGCTTGTTTTAGATAACAGCTAAGGCACATAGTGCAGATATCAGGTACGGCTGTGCTCTCTCTGTGTGCACAGTAGTAATGCGATATTGCAAATGACCTCCAAACCAGTTACATAAATGCAGTGATGCAATGGCGGTTCATTGCTGTGTTGGACAGAGATATTCATCTTATTTGATATATCTCTGCTTACTTATTATTATAACTCATGTCAGAAAATACAATTATGAATAAATTTAAATGATACATAATGATTGCAAAAAATATATATTTCAGCAAGAAGAGGGAAGATGGAATAATCCACTTGGAAGATGATCCAAGAGCCAACAAAATCAAAATGAGAGTACGAAAGTTGAAAAGCCTTAATTTTCTACTCTATTTATATACCTTTTTGTTCCTCTTTTTGATGGGTTGAATATTGGACTCTCTGATAAGTGTTTTTTTCCTCTCACCCAAAAAGTTCCATAAGCACTTGAACAACCCTAGAAGCACTATTTTATATTCTATATTTGTACTTTTATTCTCCACATAATATAATTAACAAGCTTAACAAAATAGTCCTCAAACAAAATATTTATTTCAATGTCAGTTGTCTTCCCTGGAGTGTGCCATAAACACTTCTGATGAAATGTGAATTGCATATATTATACACAATGAGCTCCATAATGTTTACAACAAAGTATATTGGCAGTGGGGAGTTGCATTTCACTTGATTAGATGTCCAATACACCGGATAAACTAAAAATCTTTGCCATGCTGCTTTAGGTTTTCAAGGACTGCCCTCTGCTGGCCCAACAGCAACCCAACTGCTTTTTTGTGAGAGGCCTTGTCTCTCACCCTGCATTACTTGCATCAAGCTAATAAAATATTAGTCTGACAGAGACTAAGCATCTGGAGCCAATGCTGTCTGAGTACTAAGACTAATCTAAGCCTTATCCTGCTCACCGACAGCTGGAACAAAGGTTTCAAAACCTTTAGATTCTGAGCTGTTTCACAAATGTAAATTTGGATAACTCACATAGCCAATTATCTTAGCTAATACATATGCTACAATGATCAATGTTCTATCACAGTGTTTTAAGGCATGATTATAAGGCAGTGATTCAGCTAAAAATAGTTGCTTGGCTAATCATTTTCACTTTGCCTACTTCAGCAAATACTG
Source organism: Conger conger (assembly GCF_963514075.1). Taxonomy (NCBI): domain Eukaryota; kingdom Metazoa; phylum Chordata; class Actinopteri; order Anguilliformes; family Congridae; genus Conger; species Conger conger. The sequence goes on along the minus strand of NC_083762.1, from coordinate 66,814,815 downwards.
ATACCAATGTCTCTGAATAATGTTTTAGTCAGCAAGACATTCTAAAATATGACCATAAGGTAATTTACATGACTTACAGTACATCAAGTTAAGTCCAGATACAGACATTACAGACAATTTCACAAGTTTAGAACTGCAAATCCCACAAACCCCTTGAAGAAAGGCTTCATTCTCAGTGTTATGGTAGTGCTGCACCTGAAAAAGTACAAAGTGCAGCTCTGAGCAAAGGATATAGAATAATTTAAATCGCTGATATAGAAGTGATATTTGGATTCTTGCCTTGATTAATATTAACACCTGCACCAGATCAGAAGATCAATAAGATGCAGTATGCTCTTATTGCTGCAGAGGACAGCAAATGACAACCATTTGGGCTTTGGGCATTGCAAAAGTATTTCAGCAAATGCAAACCTTTAAGCATTTTTTGCAAATTCATGTTTATAAAGGTGTACTGAGGATGTGCCAGCCCAATGGAAATGCATTGCTGTAGTCTGCTGCTGTTATAATAGCGGTGTGATGGCATAGTTAAACTGCAGGTCTCTACTATGTGTGCTTTAACTGTGAAACTGCAGAGTGGTACTCTGATCTCGCACAGCTAACCTGCAGAGCTATACATTGTGTTTTTGCACAGTTAAACAGTAGAGAGATATACTGTGATCTTGCACAGTTAGACTGCAGAACTGCACTCTGTGTTGGCACAAATTGCAGGGATGTACTCTGTTCTTGCACAGTTAAACTGTAGTGTTATAATCTGTGTTGGTACAGTGAACCAGAATAACTGTACTTTATCGGGGAAGTTAATTCATTTGCAGAGCTGTAATCTGTGTTCTTACAGAGCTAAACTGTAGAGGTATACTCTGGGTTCCTACACAGTTTAACTGGAGAGCTGCGCTCTGAGTTTGCACAGCTAAACTGCAGCGCTTCACATTGAGTGCTTGCACAGTGAGCAAGACTCTCAGAAAGTTATCTGCTGCTTTCCTCTTCCTGACAAAATGGCTTTGTGCTCTTACGTACACTCAGTGAGTACTTTACTAATTTCTTAAACTTCTAATGCTGTAGCCTATCCACTTAAGAGTTATGATGTGTTGTGTGTTCAGAGATGCTCTTCTGCATACCACTGTTGTAATGTGTGGTTATTTGCATTACTGTCACCTTCCTGTCAGCTTTGACCAGTCTGGCCATTCTCCTCTGACCTGTCTCATTAACAATATTAACAAAAGCATTCTTTGCAAACTCTAGAGGCTAGTATGTGAAAATCCCAGGAGATCCGCAATATCTGAGGTACTCAAACCACCCTGTCTGCCACCAGAAATCATTCCACGGTCAAAGTCACTTAGATCACATTTTCCCCCCATTGTGATGGTTGCTGTGAACATTAACTGAAGCTCCTGACCCCATACCTACATGATTGTATGCATTGTACTGCTGTCACACAATTGGCTGATTCAATAGTCACATTAATAAATAGGTGTAAGAAAGTGAAAATGTTCCTAATAAAGTGCTCGCTGAGTGAATACTCAACCTGGTTTGACCAGCTCAAGCTATGTTTTTGAAACAGCTGGTAGCTGGTATTTCAAGCAGGTCATATCTGGATATTACATCAGGGTATCTGTCCAGGGAGACAGGAAGAGGCTGAATCTCAGGCATGTGAAAACACACGAGGAATACTGCAGGTCAACCTTCTGCTTACAGAGCATGCAGCCCATAACCTGATCTTACTGCTTCTCAGTGCTGAGTGCAGGCCAATCACTGGGCCAGAAAAACAACTCACTGTAACATCGCCCGTGTTCCAGTCTCTGACCATACACTGCTGACTCTGCTTAAACGCCTTCCAGAAATGTGGAGATTTTCTATTTTAACGTTAATTGTCTTAAATCATTTAACAAGTCCCTCCCAGACCCTCTGAGTCCAAAGTATGTTTCGACATACTTTAACATAACATTTGGTAACACTTGGCATTAACTAATGTAGTTGTTAATTAAGTACTTAGAAGTTAATATGTACAGCTGTGTTCATGTATTTGTACATCATTAATTCATGTTAACTACGACATTAGTTACTCTCTGAGACCTACCGGGTCACCAGCAGGAGATAAAGCAGTCTTAATCAAACGTTAATAAGACAAACATGAAGTTATGAGTTAAAAATGAAGAGGAGGCCTTATTGTAAAGTGTGACCACACATTTTAAGTCCATATTTGAACAAGTCTAACTACATTTACTGTGAGCCAACCCTTATTAAAATGTAGGCAACGTTTATTCAAAAACTGAAATGAAATTATTTTAATATGTGGCAAGGTAACTGCATGAATATAACTAATGAATCATACAGAACAGTTCCAGTGGTTCCAACCCTCAATTCCCCTGTTAAAATGTTCAGCACTCAGGATACTGAACCCAAGTCCTATTCTGTGCTCGGAACCCTCACTTATCCTCCATGAAAAATATTAATTCAATGATCGAGTAAATAGTCAAATTCATTGATAAGTCAGTCTACAGTAATCTGGTGGAATCAAGTCCAAACAAACTATATCAGATCCTAAGATCAGATACATTAATTAAATAAGGAGCAGTCATTTATAATAATGCATTTAAATACATTTTATTGAATCTAGGCTCACTCCTTCTAATCTATAAAGCAGAAGAATTAATTTGGAATTACCGGAAAAGAGAGACCAATAAAGCAGACCTTGCCAGAGTTCCACTTTCAGCACCACAGGAACAAAAGTAAACAGATGTAGTGAGCACATAACCCAGGACCCCTACCAAAATAAAAAGGAAAATGGTTATTTAAGGCTATAAAACCAACTGGCAACATCCACAAATCTTTCCTGCAGCCATCTTAAATAGCTTACCCAGCAGGGTTCCAGAAAGCCTGCCCTGATTGGGCGATGCCAAGTTAAGGTGGGGAATTGGTGATAGGTACAGAAGGAGCTGGCTCATAAATGAAATACCTGCTCAATTATGACAAGGACCAGCCCATCTAAGATGAAAATCCACGTATTAATTAAGGTGACCATATACTATAATAATATATATGAGCGCAGGGCTAAGCACCATTATATTATTATCAAAAGATTCATTTTAACTTCTTTTTCTATGAGACCAACCATGAATATGTTTGGAGATAATCCCGGTTAGCCATCTCTAAAGAAAAATATACTTTAAACAACAGAGGTGATATTTAGAGACAGATCATTTTTTGAAAGTTTAGGAACCACTGCACTGCGCCATAAATAAAATTCAACCTTCATCTGAGCAGACTTTTGCCTTGACACTTAAGCCAGCCCGTTTCACATTTGCAATGGGCTCAGGAGAAGAGACGAAGTGAGACAGGCACTAAACCCCCTATGTGTGGGGCACTGGGTGTGGCACTGCGGCCCAGGCAGGACGGCTTTAAATCCAAGAGCAACCGCCCGTGAGCTGCCTGTAGCCAGCCTCAGCTGCGACCTGTGCAGAAGTGAACCCATCACGGAAAGTGCAGACTTCCTTTTGAGGACACTGCTGTTAGCCTCCGCCCCCTGAGCCCCTGAGTGTTCCTGTCAGTGTGTGTGTGGTGTGCGGTGTGTGTGGGGTGGGCGCTGGAATGGCAGGCACCGGGACAGGAATAGACTGCAACGCGGCTCTCACGCCAACCGCAGGATTCCTGTTTCTCCACTGGCATATTGTAGGCTGTACAGACTCCAGCCGCCTCTCCCCTTCTCCTTTTGACCAGATAACTCAATCCCTCTGGTGTGCGTAGTTTTGGTTTAGATCCAGCTGCTGGTTTCGGTACTGAAAAAATGCACCATTCACTGAAAGAGCAATTGATTGATTTAATCCGTTTTTTTTTTTTTAGAATAAAACCCAAACAGAAAAGCTCGAGGGTTTCACATGGCCTGCTTAAAGTGATGGTGAAAATTTTACATAGCAAATATCGCCAATGTCATTTTATTACTAAAATCATATTAAAACTAAAACCATTAATGTAATGCTAAAACAGGTCTGAGACAAGAAAGAGACTAACGTGGTCAGGGCAGATGCATCAATTCTGCACAAAAAGTTACGGAAAATAGCTAGTGGCTCTTTCTGGTTCTGCATCTATTATTTAGTTAGGCTACCTTTTATATAAATTTGATGCGCTATTTAAATATGTACACATTCCTGATGGACGACAATTATAGACGCTGTCATTTCCAGTAAGTCGCAATGTAATTAGCCATTTAGTCACGCAAGCGCAATTACTGGAAGCACTGGTGCTGCGATGAACCTGCATATCGGGAAACTAAACGACACACACCTTCGGTGCGCGCGTTTTGCTGAGCATCGCAGAAAAACAAAGCTCAACATCGCAGCCTTTCACGTCAAGCAACGCTAAGAAAATATCTCTATGGCTTTATTACCCAAACCATCCTCTGCCCCAGTGAAATAAGAACGAGCCAAACAAGCATCCAGTGCGGCACGCCTACGTCACACCGTCCGAGAAAGAGAGCGAGAAGGAGCAGCTGTTAGCAGTTTAACGGGTGTCCTGCAGGTCTAGCGAAACCCCCTGATTCGCAGACGCTCATCGCTCAGAGAACGTTATTTTGAGAGGTAAGCTCAAACTTTTTTTCCTGTCATATCAGGAATACAATCAAAATTAGCCTGCGCGAATAAAATAATGTTGAGCCAACATTGTTGTGAGAACAGTGGGTGACAGATACATGACAGATGAGACCAAATAGGTTAAGAGGGTGAAATGTTAAACCTGCTACTATTGGCACACTCTGAACATTTGCTTATATTTGATATTTTATTGAAATATTGTTCATTTTAAATCTTGAAACGCGTCGGACTGAAGTTACTCTGTAATACTGTAACACTGTGTGTGTGTGTGTGTGTGTGTGTGTGTGTGTGTGTGTGAGAGAGAGAGAGAGAGAGAGAGAGAGAGAGAGAGTCTTCAAATATTAACTCAAAAGATTAGTTTCGACCTCTGTACTGTTAGCATTGACAACTTTACTTTTTCTACATTAAATTTAGTTGCTGTTTCTGGAGACGCTGTTCTCTCATGTTATGTGTTATAGCAGGACTGTGGATTTAAAGATTGAAAGCATTGTATCTTAGACATAATCATGGAAGTAAGTGGTGTTCACTCACAGGGAGCATGCAGACCATGCAGAGTGTTAAAGCTGCAGCATCTTAGTGAAAGTCACCCTTGGGTGTGGCCCCAGACCTGTCCCGGTTTTCAGAGCCATGTTCCATTTCCCAGTGCCCCTACATGTCAATATTCTCTCAACAAGCTGAAATCAAATAATGTAGGCTCGCCTAAATTTTAATTTTGCTGTACCTCAGTCTCTAACTTGCAATTACAGCTGATTTCTAATGCATTTTGCCTTGTAAGATACATACTCTTGAAACTATCAGCCTAAGGCCTGAGCCATTATTCATAGTCTCAAAATAGTAGCACTGCTCTAGGATTGCTTAGCTGTGTCCATATGCTAACCGTATCCATTATTTGCTGAAATCTACACTGATCCTAAATCAGCACTTCTTCTCTGAAGATGTATGCATATTGTATGTGTGGATGACTGGACAAATCTCTCTTATACCCTTGAGGTTGAGAGTTAATTGAACCCATGTGCAGGATTACAAGCAGCACTTGGGCTGGTTTATCTTGAAAATACTCTTTAGTTTTGGATGTCTTGCATAATATTCGTATCAAATATTCATAATGGAGAAACTGACTGTATCTTAGAGCTAATCTGGAAAGTCTGGTCTGGAAAAAGTTATGGAGGGGTAAGACTTAGTGGCTAAATGATTCCGCAACCACATTATTGAATATATCTAACATGGAAAGAGGCTATATTATATCCATATATGGAGGGCTGGTTGAGGAAAGAGGCCTTGTTGAAAGAGATGTTGGCGTGCAGCCAAGGCAGGGTTTCCACTAGTATATCTTCTTGAGGCAAGCAAGTGCATTCTGGGAAAACAGTTTTTCTGTGGAAAAAATGTCCCTGATATATACATTAAATACATTCCCATTTAACCATTACCTAAAACAACTATTGCTCTGTTTGCTGCTGTTTAGCAGAACACCTTTTACTGACATTGGTTTAAAAAGGCAGATGAGACACGGGCCTATGAAACTTTGTGACCGTATGAATGAATATTGTTCCTTCCCTGCTAAAAGTATTTATAGTAGACACTGTATTCCCTGTATGAGTTCTGTGTGCACTACAGAGGTCAGTACAGTTCACAAGGGCTTTAGGACAATTACTAAGGGGGTTGGACTGTGAAGTTAAGGGGTGGGGTTATGTAGAGGAGAATAACATGACATCACTCAAAGCACTTTCAACATAGAAGGTAGGTGTCAATATGTCAATATTTCTCTCCAGGGAGTCTCAAAAACATGCACTTTTTCCTTTATTGCATACAATAAGTTGCTAATAGCAAGATCAGCTACAGTATTTGTATCTAGTAAATACCTCCGCTGAACGAATTATATTTCACATATTAGCTAGCTAGTTAACACATTAAGTTCTGTCTGCGTTTACCCAGTTAGCAAACTCCCCTCAATAGTAAAATAGTTTATTTCTTTATTTATTTATTATAAGAATAAAGTAAACCGTATTATAGGCTACACAATCCCTAAGGTTCGCTAGCTGGTCTAATATCCTATATCATGTTCCATTTCATTTCACTTTACAATTGGCTCTTGAACAGTTTACTTCGGGTAATGTGATCTTAATTAACATTGATATTGTTAATTTATAGATAATTATGGTGGCCAACACACTCATGAACAGATACACAGACACAGGTGTGTAGCACGCTAATGAATCCTTTACTCAAATTTGCCAGCTGAATGAAGAGAATGACTATGAAGAGCACTTTTTTGTTTTAAGCCACAAAGTGGGCACAAACAGTCAGGTTTCAATTACGTTACATTAGATGCATGTGACTCTATTGTGAGTGAGGGCATCAGATCTGGGTCGTATTACGTGTAATACTTTAACCTCTTAGTGTTTTTGTTTTGGTTAGTAACTTCTTCATTCAAATTTCACCAGCGTCAAAACATGTTATTTCAAATATATAGTGGACATCTCCTTTCTGGTCAGGGCTTCTGGGTTTATCCTTTTCTAACCTTTGTCTAATTCTAACCTGTTTTTGTCCCCCCCTTCATTTGCACAGGTCACAGTTACTTTCCCTGACAAACAGACAGAACAGCAGCCATGGGAAAGGTAAGTGAATCTAATTTCTAATATTTTATTGCATAATATTACATTTCACAGTATTGTCATTGCTCTGTGATGTATGTGTTAATCATGTAGATGTGAAGCTATCTTGTACTGTAATTTCAATTGCTTTAGTAAGTTGCACTGGATAAGAGTGTCTACCAAATAATCTGTAAAATGAAATGCTTTAAGAATATTTTAGATACTGGTAAAGTTGAAAACACTTTTGCAGATCCATGTTAATCTGAGGACAGTTCCTGAATGAAGTAACTGATGATGAAATAACAAACAAATTAATTTTGTTTCAAATACTGACGTAAAAAGAGCATGTTTAAAAAGTGTTTGAAATAATTAGACTTTCCTGGTCTGATTGGGTAGTGCTGATAAGCGCGGTTGTGAGGAAGGTCAGACAAACTGCTAGCTATGGAGTTGGGCTACGCTGGGGTGGTAGCCTGGGAGTGTTGGATATCGCTGGTTGCCTTCGGGGACTGGGTGCTGTCAGTCATGCAGCTCCTTTCATAAGGCACTCTGAAAGACGCATTGTGTAGGCTGGAACCCAGCACAGATGGTGAGCTATCCGACCCTCGAGCATGTAAGGTGAGGCTGATGAGGACAGTTATTTATCCACCCCCGCGACATAGCAGCGCTATCACTACATTCAAACCATGCCCGTCTCTTTAATTTGGATTTCTCTGGTTCTCATAAACTGAAATAGCAACCAACAAGCATTATCCTGTTGGCCAGGAGATTTACACTGGCATTAATATTTACTTACAGATATTTAGCATAACATAACATGCCATTTAGCCTAGCAATGCTCACCTTTTCCCCACCACTAAAGTGTACCTACTTAGTTTGGTACACTTGTCCAGATCATCTTATAACTAAGTGAACGTAACAAGGACAGAAGAATGGTGATAGTAGACCTGGAAATGTAGCTATGTTTCATACAATCCTGAGTAAGCTGTAGAGAGATGACTGAAAGCTGTCGCAATATTACTGCTAACAGAACATGACAGTTCCTGTCCGCTAGCTCACCACTGCTTTGTCCTCTGCATGCATGCAGTGTTTGGTTATGAACGGCCTGTTGCCTAGCAGCGGACTTCTCAAAGCACAGCTGTCTGCATGACTGATGGCCATCGAGATACATAAGAATTGGAGATTTATTTATTTAATTAGCCTACTTTTGGAATTTTTTGGTCGATGTGGAAAGTTTAGAATTTAAAAGTACTGTCCAAAAATAGTATTATTTTGCCAGACTTCAATATGAAAAGCACTGCTTTGCCAGCTTCAAGTGGAATGGTCAATCCCTGGTCCCCTGCTGATAGCTATCAGAGGAGGTGTCTGGGCATGTGCAGGGGCCCCCTCAGGGAGGATGTAGCTGCCTGGTCTTATGCCCGTTGGCAGGCAGATGCTGAGCAGCCATGCACTGGGAGTAGGGGGGGAGGGTGAAATGCTTGGGTGAAAACCTTAGATGTACTCAGGGTGGTGAAGTCATAGGGTGTGGTCTCCAGCTGGCAGAGGAGCCTGGGAGAGGGGCAGGGGCATGGTTTATTGGAGCAGGCCTACTGTGCATGACTGTAGAGAGGGAAGGGGCCAAATACTCATCTGTCAATTTTAACGCTGCACTGGTATTAGCTAGAGAATTCATGCAGTTGTTTTGACAAATGGTATGATTTAATACCATGTCTGTACAAATGCTAGGGTGCAATTCATGAAAGTGTGCTCACTCTTTATACGGGTCACATTCTTAGAAGGTTTGGGAACACCAGATGTAGAGGATCCCCACCCCTCTCACACAGGGGATAGAGTGTTATCACCCCTCTCACACAGGGGGTAGTGTTACCACCCCATCTCTGGTCCCAGGCCTGTGTGATAGGAGGGACAGGTGTCAGCTGTTGCCACCCCCCCCCCCAGCTCTGAGGCAGACAGGAAGTGACATGTGCAAGGAACAGGCATTTCTGAATATCAAATATTTTGTCTGTGTTTTATATAATAGTTTATACGTACAACATATGTCATCCATTGCGACACAGTAAAGCTTTTATCCAACTACAGTTACCCAGACTTCATTAGGAATCATATGTTTTGTATTAAATGCATTCAATCAGGAATTATTTAAACAATAAAATTGTCAATATTTTGCAGGATTATATGATATATTTCACAATATACTTTTTTGGTATAATAACAAATTGTGTATTACAGCATGTCTTGTTATGTATTTTCCAGTGCATTTTCTAACACAGTCCCAACAGTAAAGTAATTAAGTAAAGTTGAAATAAAATGGTTATAGTGTTGACTCTAATACCATTGGTATAATTTGTTTTCTGTTATGCAGATAAACTGATATTTGTATGGATCTTACCCTTGTGTCTTGGGCAGGGATACCGAGGCACAGTAACAGATTTTCCGGGCTTTGATGCCAACGGTGATGCAGAGACTTTGTACAATGCCATGAAAGGAATGGGTGAGTGTTTGCCATCCTGAACCAAATGAGAGATCAGATACTCCTGGGGACTGTCAGGCAGGGTATTAACGCAGAAAGCGTGCTTCAACATGTCACTCTGATTGTATGTAAAGTGCAGCTTGGTGATGTCATAATGGATGCTTTCTTTGTTCGGCTAAAGTTAGTCAAGCAAATGGCCGCAACAAATTGGACTTGAGGGTTGTAAGCAAATAAAATGCTTGTAATACATGGATTTTAATGTCCTTCTTTAGCTTGGTGCCCCCCCTAACCCCCCACTCCATATCTAATAATCAGTCCAAAACTACACACACTAGTACAAAACACAAAATGACTTATTTGGCTTTTTTGGGCTGCAAAAGATGCATAAAATGTTATCTTGCCCTATTTATAACATGGCATGTAGGTTTGTATTTGTATTAAAAAAATGTTGCTACAACCTACACGACTGTCCATGATACGCAGCCTTACTACACTGAAAGGTTTCAGTGATGTTCAGTGCTAGTCGTTTTCAGGCAGGGCCCCATTCCGCAGCCAACCCAGAGGGAGAGCCAAATAGGTGTGTTATAAATAACATGAACATTCTCACCCGGCTGGGAAATGCACACTGCATTTTAACACCCACGTGTTCTGCGGTTATGTCACATTACACACACACCTTACTTCTTGCCTATTCGCACTCAGTCGGAATACTGAGCATTTTTTTTTCTGTTATCTATTTTTATGGTCACAGTCACTTACAGCAGCAGGTGCCCTTATCCATAGTCTTATACTGTTCATACTAAAAGGTTAAGCAAGGAGCTGCAATGACACAAAGTTACTACCCTGCTGTAAAATCCAGCTATCCCGGCTTGACCAGCTTGAAAATTGAGCAGGTCAAGCTGGTCATAAAGCTGGTCTAGCTGAGTGTGAGCTGGTCAACCGGCTTGTGCTGATAGCTTGTTTGCGCTGATAGTTGGTCAAGCAGCTACCAGCTGTTTAAAAACATAGCTTGAGCTGGTCAAAATATGTTAAGCTGGGAGATGGTCTGAACTGGTCAACCAGCTACCAGCTGTTTCAAAACCTAGCTTGAGCTGTGTTCTTCAGCAGGGTAGTGTCCTTAAGCAAACTTACAACATAATGTCTTATGTCATAGTACCCTAGGTGTAAGATTGAGTTTAAAGGGATAGTGCTGAAAGTAGCATCGTAGATTTTAAGGTATAGTGTTAAATGTAATGTATGCATGCCCAGAGTTATGTAACGTAGTGTACATTTCAGCTATTATTATGTAAAGCTGAGTGAGATCCTGTCTGTTCTTGTGCAGGAAGTGACAAGGAGACCATTTTAGATCTGGTTTCTTCCAGAAGCAATGCACAGAGACAGGAGATAGCTGTTGCATACAAGTCTCTCTATGGGAAGGTAATGTGAGACCTGTGCTATTCTAAAAATGTTGATAACGTCAATGTGAACAAATTCAGTACATTGTGTAGTCAGTGGCATATATTTTGTCAAATTCATCAAAATTCATCAAAATATATAATTTGTGGTCAAACTTTTAAATGGCTTTAGCAAGAGCACTGTTTGTTTTTATGAAATTATTAGGTTCCCTTGTATTCTGACCATAGTTCAGGAAATGTATTTATATGATTTATATGCATAGATAAAAATAATGATTTTTTAAAACCTAGGAATGTTATTTCCTTGCAATTCTCTAGGACCTGATTGGTGACCTGAAATATGAGCTGACTGGAAAGTTTGAGCGTCTGATTGTCTGTCTAATGAGGCCACCAGCATATCACGATGCCAAAGAAATTAGGGATGCAATCAAGGTGAGTGACCAATGAGATGCGTGAATAAGACTCTTGAGATTATGTCGTTTGTTTTATATGTTAAATAAGACCTTAGCTTCTGTTGTGTGTTTTCTATCTCAAATAATACTTTGTACAATTCTATTTTATGTCTGAAATAACACTCTGTCTTTGTTTTTATGTGTTTTATGTCTGTAATAACTTTTTAGTTACTGTTGTGTGGGTGTGTGTGTGTGTGTTTTATATCTGAAATATCATTTATTTATATTTATTTATATGTCATGTGTTTTCTTTCCTATATTGTTTAGGGTGTGGGGACAAATGAAAAATGCCTGATCGAAATTCTGGCGTCAAGAACCAACAAACAGATCCATGATATGGCAGCAGCTTACAAAGATGGTAGGGGATTTTTCTGTAATGGGATTTTAATAGATTCATGCCAGAATCAGTTTCTTGGCTGGAGCTGAATGTGTTTCAGTGAACCTATTCTCTTAATGAAAGATTATTTATTCCCATATTTAGTGAAAAACACATTTATTATATTGTAGTTAAAGACTTATTTATTATCCCTGTTTTTCCACAGCTTATGGTAGTGATATGGAGGCAGATATTGTAGGAGACACCTCAGGCCACTTTAAGAAGATGCTGGTGGTTTTACTCCAGGTTAGTGTTGACATAATGATTCCACTCTAATGCAATAGAAAGATGCTGGTATTTATTCTCCAGCTCGGCACAGAGACACAGGCGGAATCTGGTTTGACTCAAAGCTGTATAACATTCATTTAATTCATTCATTCAGTCTATCCTGCAGATTCAACATTTGATTTGACTTGATGTTTCATCAGAAAATTGTTTCCTGCTGCAGCGTCTTTATAATTGAATAACGGATGAGGAATTCATCATGACTGAATGCTGAATGTCTTGTGGGTGGTGTCATGTGACTGACTGAAGCGCTTTCTTTGTAGGGGACCAGAGATGAGAGCGGTGTTGTGAACGCAGATCTGGTGGGGGAGGACTCCAGGGTGAGTTACGGGTCAGGTGTTCACAGTGGGCGGCTCACTGTTCCACCAGGGTGTGGAATCTCATGACAGTACGTGTCGGTGGGTGGGGGGGGCTCAGGCAAGGACTTACAAATTCCGCCGCGGCTGATTGGCTGAGTCATGCAGCAGTGGGTCTTGGCTCACAAAAAAATCAATGCTGGAAGCACATTGATAATGATACAGAGGTACCAATACAGTCGTTGTAAATTTGAATATTCATCCCCTGCAGGAACTGTACGCTGCGGGGGAGGAGCAGTGGGGTACTGACGAGGCCTCGTTCATCATGTTGCTTGGCAACCGGAGCATCTACCATCTGAGGATGGGTGTGTGAGAAATTCTGTGTGCACGCTCAGATTCAAACACAAGCTACATGCACAAAGCACAACACTGATATCAAGAAGCTACTTAGAACAGCAACTCCCCCAAAAGAGTCCTGAGTCTGTTCTTTAAATGAGCCTGTCCAATGGGTCCAATCCAGATTTGTTTGTTTTTGCAATAATCTATTTATTTTAGCTATAGAAATCCGAAATAGAAAGCATTGTAACTATATAACTGTGCAGAATCGAGGCGAGTCAAAGTCTTAGGCATTCTAAACTTTATTATATATAAATGTTTATGTTTTTGTGTGTTAGTATAAAATAACACATTTGAGATTTCCAAATATTCATTTTCCAAAAGATTGAATTTTACCGAGACATTTTTGTATTTAATTTTAAAAAGTAAAATATTACCGTAAGCAATTTACTACTTTCTACATAAAAACTTGATCAAGGCTGTCTGAGATCAGAAGCAAGGAGCCAAGCAAAGTCTGCAGAAGAACTGTGGCAAGTTCTCCCTGCTGATTGTCTTAGCCAACGCTGTCCTGCAGTTCTATATCTCAGAGAAGTGATGCAGTTTTAACGCGGAAGGGTGGTCACAAAAAATATTGATTTGATTCCGTTTTTAACTATTCTGCCAAATTACTAAAATGTAATGTAAAATGTATAGTATTTTTATTTTGGACCTTTCATTTAATTATTTTTGAAAGAATCTTATCTGTGCAGAATGTTATACAGGTGCCTAAGACTTTTGCACAATACTGTACATAAACTGTAAACATGTTGTTCTTGCAGCTATATAAAATAATATTTTGCATTCTTACTGTATATTACAGTGATAAACTGAGCATATTGCACTGAACATACAGTGACATGGGATGAGTTAGCTTCTCTGTTACTTTCCCTTACAGTATTTGATGAATACCAGCAGCTCACAGAAAAGTCGATAGAGGACAGTATCAAGAGTGAGCTCTCTGGGGATTTTGAGCGACTGATGCTGGCTGTAGGTAAGGGAAGCTGATGTGACTGTTCTTTGTGTTGTTCTGTCAGTGCTGACTCCAGACTGAGTCAGCTGTATTCCTAACTCAAATTGGTTTATCTTTCACTGCAGTGAATCTGACTCAGCTGTGTTTCTCTGTGCAATGTATCTTTCTCTCTCACTGCAGTGAATCTGACTCACCTGTGCTTCTCACTGCAAGGATTCTAACTCAGCTGTGTTTATCAGTCCAGTGAATATTACTCAGCTGTGTTTCCCAGTGCAGTGAATCTGACTCAGCTCTGTTTCCCAGTGCAGTGAATCTGACTCAACTGTGTTCATCAGTGCAGAAAATCTGATTCTGCTGTGTGTCCCAGTGCTGTGAATCTGACTCAGCTGTGTTTCCCAGTGCAGTGAATCTGACTCAGCTGTGTTTCTCAGTGCAGTGAATCTGACTCAGCTGTGTGTCCAAGTTCAGTGAATCTGACCTGGCTGTGTTTCTCTCTCAGTGCAGTGAATCTGACCTGGCTGTGTTTCTCTCTCAGTGCAGTGTATCAGAAGTGTTCCCATGTTTTTTGCAAAACGCCTCTACAAGGCCATGAAGGTAAATCTCTGATGTTGATGGCGTGATTTGAGGCTACAGCATTTACTATGCATTTACCTCGGTACTCCTTTGAGATATTATATCTGTAATCCCTATTGTGGGTATAACTCACCCCAGTAATTTATTACTAAATATACCATGTTCTGTTCATAAAATGCTGTATAGGCACATACCTTTTACTCTTTTCTCTTTTGCACATTTTTGTACTACACGTGTACATACATACTACTGGATGTGCTGGTTATATTCCCTGTGGCCCTGTGTGACTGTGTGTGTCTCCCTAGGGCCTGGGCACAGCCGATAACACCCTGATCCGCATCATGATCTCGCGCTCAGAGTTGGATATGCTGGACATCCGGGAGTGCTTCCGTCTGCAGTACGAGAAATCCCTCTACAACATGATCAAGGTGTGACCTCATCCCCTTATTCTGCTGACATCAACTCAAATGAGTACATGCCAGCTAACCTACTGTACTGCTTGCACCGTACTGGTTCAAGACAGCACGGTTTGCGCACTGACCGTGTAGATGGACCGTACATTGTGTAAGGCTGTGTACTTCCGGTTCTTTCCCCCAACAGGACGACACCTCGGGCGTGTACAAGAGAACCCTGCTTCAACTGTGCGGAGGAGATGACGAGTATGTTTACTTGGAGTTGGTGTTTCGTTTGTGGCCACCAGAGGGCGACGTGTCTCTGTGTGGTGATGTAACATCATTGCTGAATTCAGTTTTCTATGCTGTTGAAAAAATAAAAATGCATGCACATGACTTGGACTACAGCAATTTTCAGCCTCAGAAAAAATAATCCTGCATATTTAGAGGAATGGAGTAGGGTTTTCTGTGGACAATTATATATGAAAAAACACAGTGTATTAGCACTATTTTGAAAATGCAAAATGTGTTCAAAGTGTTACAGGCAGTATATCTATAAAGAAGTTTCACAGTTCTGATGAGAAACATAATCTCTATCTGCCAAGCATGTAACAGATTATACTGATTCACATCTAAATCTACATATCTATCCTTAAGCAAGTTGCATTTTTAATGATTTCAGCAGTTTCACAAGTTCCTGGAACCAATCTGTGAGAATACTGAGAAGCTGAAATTCGTGCTCGGGAATTTCCCATGGGGCAGGAAGGGCGTGTGGCTGTGACCACTGGTTGTGCTGATGTGCTGATGTGCGAGTGTGCTTGTGTTTGTATGGCTAATACCGACTGTATTTGTGTACTGACTGCTTTTTCAGCATTGCAGGAGAGTTCTTTCCTGAAGCAGCTCAAATAGCCTACAAGATGTGGGAGATCAGTGCCACGACTAAAATGCAGGTTAGATACGACTCTGTGGCTTGTCCATCTGGCCCTTTAAATCTCTGCACTGGCCCCGTTTTTATAACCATTTATATATGTATTTGTGTGTGTGTGTCTGTGTGTGCATGTGGCGTGTCTGTGTGTGTGTGTGTGTGCATGTGGTATGCCTATGTGTGTGAGTGCATGTGGTATGTGCGTTTGTGCATGCACATGTGTATGTCTATATGTGTGTGTGTGCATGTGGCATGCACGTGTGTCTGTGTGTGTGTGTGTGTGTGCGCATGTGGTATGCACGTGTGTGTGTGTGTGCATGTGGTATGCATGTGTGTGTGTGCATGTGGTATGCACGTGTGTGTGTGTGCATGTGGTATGTGTGTGTGTGTGTGCATGTGGTATGCACGTGTGTGTGCATGTGGTATGTGTGTGTGTGTGCATGTGGTATGCACGTGTGTGTGCATGTGGTATGCACGTGTGTGTGTGTGTTCATGTGGAATGTGTGTGTGTGTGCATGTGGTATGCACGTGTGTGTGTGCATGTGGTATGTGTGTGTGTGTGCGTGTGCATGTGGTATGCACGTGTGTGTGTGCATGTGGTGTGTGTGTGTGCATGTGGTATGCACGTGTGTGTGTGTGTGCATGTGATATGCACGTGTGTGTGTGTGTGCATGTGGTATGTACGTGTGTGTGTGTGCATGTGGTATGTGTGTGTGTGTGTGTGTGCATGCATGTGGTTTGCGTGTGTGTGTGTGCATGTGGTATGTGTGTGTGTGTGTACATGTGGTATGCGTGTGTGTGTGTGCATGTGGTATGTGTGTGTGTGTGTGTGTTCATGTGGTATGCGTGTGTGTGTGTGCATGTGGTATGTGCGTGTGTGTGCATGCACATGTGTGTGTCTATATGTGTGTGTGGTATGCATGTGTGCGTGCATGTGGTATGTGCGTGTGTGTGCGCGCACATGTGTGTGTCTATATATGCATGTGTGTGTATGAACGTATTTGTCTGTATGTGTGTGTGTGTGTGTATGTCTGATTACTGTGTTTCCCTCTCTGTAGCTGAGGGGAACAATTCGTCCTGCATCAGGCTTTGACCCTAACAGTGATGCTAAAGCCCTCAGGAAAGCCATGAAGGGATTTGGTGAGTAGGCACATAAGTTTCTCTTTTCATTTTGTTTGCATTCGCATTTGTGTGTGTGCGTGTGAATTTGCATTTTTGATTACACAAAAAAAAATTCTGATTCAAAAAATGTTATGAATGTGATAAAATGCTTTTTAATATATTTTATGTATTTAATACAATACCTTGATATTCGAACATTAAAATATTGCATCTTATTTGCTCAGACTGTGATGCAAGGTCATCTCAGCAAATCAAATAAATCTTACCATGAAAGACGTGTCATGTAAATTAAATTAAATTTGTTGTGACTACAGTTTTGGGAAATGGTCACTTCAGTTTTAGTCTTGGTTTGCCTTTCGTTTCTGTGAACAAACTATGTGGGACATCTGGATACATGCAGATTAACACCACACTAGCACTGGGTATGACTATGGAATTTCACTCCTGATGAATTATGGGAAATACAGTTGCGGTATTTTCTTGGTTCCTCCATGCACAGATGAAATCTCTAATATTCACTTCCTTACTTTCTGTGGCAGTTTCATTTTGAAATAATGTAATAATGTAACATTTTCTTGGCTCTTGCAGGCACAGATGAGGACACGATCATAGAAATCCTGGCGAACAGGAGTAATGCACAGAGACAGGAGATCAGACAGGCCTTCAAATCCACCTTAGGAAGGGTGAGATTCTACACTATTACACTGCAGTCTGTGTCACAGTGAGAAATAAAATACTGTATCACACTGCAGTCTGTATCACAGTGAAAAATAAAATACTTTATTGCACTGCAATCTGTATCTCAGTGAAAAATAAGATTCACACTGCAGTCTATATCGCAATGAAAAATAAAATACTGTATCACACTGTAGTCTGTATCGCAGTGAAAATTGAAATACTGTATTACATTGTAGTCTGTATCACAGTGAAAAATAAAATACTTTATTGCACTGCAATCTGTATCTCAGTGAAAAATAAGATTCACACTGCAGTCTATATCGCAATGAAAAATAAAATACTGTATCACACTGTAGTCTGTATCGCAGTGAAAATTGAAATACTGTATTACATTGTAGTCTGTATCACAGTGAAAAATAAAATACTGTATCACACTGTAGACTGTATCACAGTGAAAAATAAAATACTGTATCCCACTGTAGACTGTATCACAGTGAAAAATAAAATACTGTATCCCACTGTAGTCTGTATCACAGTGAAAAATAAAAGACGATCACACTGCAGTCTCCACTAAAGGGAGAATAAAAGGTGATTATTATTATTATATATTTATATTGCTACCCCTGGTCAAAAAGCCTTCCTTAATTAATAAACTGTTATTAGTATTCTTGTTATTCTTCTTCTTATTATTATTATGATTACTATTTTTTTTAAAAATTATTATTATTATTATTATTATTATTATTATTATTATTATTATTATTATTAGTAGTAGTATTATTATTATTTTTGTTATTATTATTACCATTGGGGTTGATCAGTGTGGCCTCCCGTAGGACCTGATGGCAGATCTGAAGTCGGAGCTCTCTAAGAACCTGTGCCGGTTGATCCTGGGTCTTGTGATGACTCCGGCAGAGTTCGATGCCAAAATGATGAAGAAGGCAATGGAGGTAGGAGGCTTCCCCCCTCACACGTCCCACTCTCACTCTGAACACACTCTCTCCTACGCCCACGTCCCACTCTCACTCTGAACACACTCTCTCCTACGCCCATGTCCCACTCTCACTCTGAACACACGTTTAACTGCGCCCACATCTCACTCTCACTCTGAAAACACTCTCTCCTACGCCCACGTCCCACTCTCACTCTGAAAACACTCTCTCCTCCGCCCACATCCCACTCTCATTCTGAACACACGTTTAACTGTGCCCATGTCCCACTCTCACTCTGAAAACACTCTCTCCTACGCCCACATCCCACTCTCACTCTGAACACACTCTCTCTTACGCCCACATCCCACTCTCACTCTGAACACACTCTCTCCTATGCCCACGTCCCACTCTCACTCTGAAAACACGTTTAACTGCGCCCACATCTCACTCTCACTCTGAAAACACTCTCTCCTACGCCCACGTCCCACTCTCACTCTGAAAACACTCTCTCCTACGCCCATGTCCCACTGTCACTCTGAAAACACATTTAACTACGCCCACGTCCCACTCTCACTCTGAACACACTCTATCCTACGCCCACGTCCCACTCTTACTCTGAACACACTCTCTCCTACGCCCACGTCCCACTCTCACTCTGAACACACTCTCTCCTACGCCCACATCCCACTCTCACTCTGAAAACACTCTCTGCTGTGCCCATGTCCCAACCTCACTCTGAAAACACTCTCTCCTACGCCCAGCCTCCGCTAGTCTCCACCCTTACAGTATGTGCCTATCTGATCGGTCACTGCACTCTGTCTTTCAGGGGGTTGGCACAGATGAACACGGCTTGATCGAGATTCTCATCACGAGAAGCAACCAGGAAATCCAGGCCATGAATACGGCTTTTCAGGACGGTGAGACAAATCCCTGGTCTAAAGCATGCTATGCTAAAGTACAATTATACAAACCAGACCAAGAGAAGGTGAGAGCAGGCCAAATGCAGGTTTCCTGAACTTTGGTCAGGTGTAATAATGTGCAATCTAAAAATAATCAATCTTCTTATGTCAGTTAATGAAACAATTAATAAAGCAGTTGTCTGAAGTATGTTTGAAGAGTGCCATTTATTTAGAAAGCGTGTTTCGCTTACATTTCTTTTGCAAGACACTGATTCTATATATTGCAGTACCCAATATGGCCAGAAGAAGGAGGCATAGCTAAGGCTGACTGTGTTTGTATAACATCCATGTTATGTCTACCCTCTGTATGTTTTTCTCAGCTTTCAAAAAGAACCTTGAAGATGCCATCACTTCAGACACATCTGGACATTTCCGCCAGATCCTCGTTTCACTGGCGCAGGTAATATCACCCGCCTAGTCACTTGGAAGCAAATTCTTAGAGTCAGCCTGTTTTATTTGACTTTTGTCTTATCCAGAGCATATTGTGTAGATGGCAGGGTGAGAAGCTTTGTTTAAAATGGGGTTGTGCTCAAAATATAATAAAATCATGAAATGTCAATAAAGCTTGAGTGAATGTGAGGCAATGGAGGGTATCTGTACAATTGTTGTAATTACTTATTTCTGTCACTAGGGGGCACGTGACGAGGGTCCAGCTGACATAAACGGGGCCATGGCAGATGCACAGGTATGTGTGCAAGCGAGAAATCTGTCTCTACCTAAGTATCATTCCTCTGTCGGCCACCAATACATTCATCTAGTTCCCCTTGGTCTTAATGTCCAGTTTGGGAAATGTCTTCATTCTTATTAATTGTTTGATTTTTATTCAGGATTTCAAACTTAATTTTGAATGTCTCTCAGGCTTTTCATGCTCTGTTCTGTTTTGTCGCATCACTGAAAAATCAGTGCGGTTTTCAGACGTCATGGTTTGCGTGAGTTATTTGTGGTTAGATTGAAAGGCGTAATACTTTTCTGCTGGCACAGTTTCCATAGAAAACAACTAAATCTGAATCTGAAATTTGTTCACCTTTATTTTGATTGTCTTTGCAAAGTGCTGAACATCTGTTCTAGTTTGCATGAATGTCTGCTTGGAGGCCTATGGTAAGACCTGCGCTACATCAAGAACTTAGCAGCAGTGTTAGCTCCCACACAGAGACATGCATGTATCCATGTGCGCATTCAGATATGTGCTTATGTGTAGGTGCAGGTGTGTGGGTGTGAAAGAGAGAGAGAGTGTATGTGTGTGTGTGTATGAGGGAACATTTATGAGCTTGTGTAGTATATGACCTTTGAGTGTGTGTGAGAGAGAGAGTATGTGTGTGGTGAAACAGGAAACTATTTTCAGATACACGTGTCTTAAAAATAAAATATTAAATTCTTTAGGAAGAGTTTAAACAATAATCAGTGATTAGTAATCTGTGATTGGTGTATTTCAGTATGACTGTTGTTACAGGTGTTATGTATGTCAGAATTATTTTTATTTATTTTTACATTTCTTAAACTTGGGCAAATAAAATCCTTTAACTTGACAAACTGTTGGTTGGTTTTCAGAAAATGAACATGAATATTCCTTCAAAATGATCATCCAAATGTTGAGGTTTGGTACTGTATTCATAGTGTATCTAGTGTATATTCATGTTTTTTTATTCACTATAGAACTCAGTAAACCTGATACTGTAAAGAGGAATTCTAAATTAAAATTGGGGTCTGCATTGGTACTGTTGAAAAGTTTTGTGCAAGGTCAATGCTCTTCATTATGTTATGTTCTTCAGTGTGTGGTCATAAACTCTTCATGGTGTGAGGTCATCACTCTTCATGGTGTGAGGTCATCACTCTTCATGGCGTGAGGTCATGAACTGTATGTGGTGTGAGGTCATCACTCTTCATGTTGTGAGGTCACAAACTGTATGTGGTGTGAGGATATCACTCTTCATAGTGTGAGGTCATCACTGTTCATGTTGTGAGGTCATAAACTGTATGTGGTGTGAGGTCATCACTCTTCATAGTGTGAGGTCATCACTCTTCATGGTGTGAGGTCCTAACTCTTCATGGTGTGAGGTCATTGCTGTTCATGGTGTGAGGTCATTGCTGTTCATAGTGTGAGGTCATCACTCTTCATGGTGTGAGGTCCTAACTCTTCATGGTGTGAGGTCATTGCTGTTCATGCTGTGAGGTCATCGCTCTTCATAGTGTGGGGTCACAGAACTTCACTCCTTCAGGCTGTGCCTTCATTTGCAGTTGAAATAAAAAGCTAAAATGCTTTTTGTTTTGTTTTCAGGAACTTGCTGAAGCGTGCAATGAAGACTCCAGTGATATGGAAATGAAGTTCATGAGCATTCTGTGCACCAGAAGTTTCCCTCACCTACGCAGGGGTAAGGTGCTGGCCAACTGGAATGTTTCTGGTGTTTTAATAACAGAAAAATATAAATGTGCATTCTGGAATAGTATGAATGCTACATTTTTATAAGCTCTGCTGTTGTGCTTACAGTCTTTCAAGAATTTGTCAAATGCTCCAACAAAGACATCGAACTAATCGTTAAGAAGGAAATGTCAGGTGACTTCAAGAATGCATTGCTTGGTCTTGGTAAGTGTCTAAGATTTGAAAATAATATGATTTATAATCCCCAAATGCCATTCAAACAAGACAATGGCTCATAAATCATATTAAACAGACTGAGGCTAACATGTTTTTGTATATAATATATATAATGCTGGATGGTTGTAATTGTGGGGTTTGGTTTTTAAAAGGTCGTGTGATGGACTGTCTCTGGCTCAGACTGGATCATGCCTGCCTGAGTATCACTGCTAAAATTAGCCATGTGTATACAGGTTATAATTGCACTTGTGTATAATTTTGTTTTGTATTCTGGGTATTCCAGCTGCCAACTGTGGTATGCTACTTGGAAAGTTGATTTACTCTTCAAGGATTCAGGTTTTATGAGATCACTCTAGGACTTGGAACTGTACTTTCCACTAGGATCTTCAACATCCCTGGTTCTGATTTGCACTTTATTGTATGTCGCTCTGGATAAGAGCATCTACTAAATGACTGTAATATAATGTAATGTTTTTCACCAGCTGTCTTTATTCTTGCAGTGAGGAGTGTGAAGAACCAGCCGTCCTACTTAGCCGACCGTCTGTACAAAGCCATGAAGGTGCTGACAGCATGCTTTATGGTTTTATTTGGATTTATGATGATTGACATGTAAAATGGATCTTGGTTGGCATGTGATAACTTTAGGTTTAGTGCTTCGGTGATGTTGCACTCACTTTACAGTGGTTTCGTATAAGTTTTTTCAGCTTGACCAGCCTGATTTTCAAGATGGTCATAAACTGGTCTAGCTGGATATGAGCTGGTCAACCAGGTAGACAAGCTACCAGCTGTTTCAAAATAAAGCCTCAGCTGGTCAAACCATGTCAAGCTGGGAGCTGGTCTGAACTGGTCAAACCTAGCTTAAGATGTTTCATGTCTGTAACTCCCCCGAAATGACCACAGATGGCCCAGATGTAAACATCACTAACTGCACTTCCTTGAGAATAAAATAGCGAGCTAGTTCAAATCAGATTCCCCATTGCATTACTGCAGGGTCCATTTCAACTGGACTGCTATTACTGAAGGACCTCTGAGTTTCGGAGAAACACAGAAGATAATTTGCTCCAGTGTTTTTATATTCTAGACTTGTAAAAACTACAGACATTACAGATTCATACTGGATTAAAATCTTGCATCCTGTTGGTAATCACTTGAATCACTTCCTCGGTCAAACTAATCCAGCACGAATAGAGCTTATTGCATGCAATGTGTGGCTGGACTACGTGCAGAGAGCTATTATAATAGCACCAATCACAGTCACCCCAGATCATGTGATACTAGCTCCACCCACAGTGTCTGTAGCTTGGCCTACAGTGTTTATCTGTCTCTAGCTGTGTATTTCTACGGCAGTGTCCTGTGTTCTCCTCAGGGTCTGGGCACTGACGACCGGGCACTGATCCGCATTATGGTGTCCCGGAGCGAGATTGACCTCTTCAACATCCGCAAGGAGTTCAAAGACACCCATGACGTCTCTCTCCACGAGTTCATCCAGGTAAGCGCTGCAATCAGGTCATGCTCCCATGGTAACGAGTCACGTAAACACACCACCTTCCGCCCCCCCCCCCCCCCCCCAAACCGCCTCAGTGTAGTGTGTAGTGTGGGCGTATGCGGTCTCATCTTTAATGTCAGCCCTTGCCTCTGCATCGCGTTGGTGTCCGGGGGGTGGGGGGTGGGGGGGGGGGGGGGGTTTGGGGTTTAGCGGTTTCAACTCAGCTGTTCAGGAATTTCCCCCACATGCATGACTTCCTCTCTGAGGCCAGCTTGTGATTGGTTGAAGGCTCCTGTGACAGGAAGTACTGTGTAACAGGTCTCCACCGACTTCCTCTTGAGACCTGCCTTTTGAAGCTGCAGATAAGCATTTAATGCTCCTGTCTCTGCACCTTCCACATCCTCATGGTGAACCATGAAGGAAATATTATGTGTGAATAGAAGCCTGTATTGTTTATAGTTGTATTTTTTGCAACCATTCACTCATTTAGTCCGAAGCTGACTTTTTGCTATGCTCATTTTCCACACGTAGATCCACAGGTGATAAAAATGTCATATCATGCTCTTACAGGAACAGATAACATTTATGCCATCATCATAAGACCTGTTCCTCAAAAAAACACCTTTGGATTATCAGTCATTTGTATTAATTGAGGAAGACAAATAATACCAGTGTGCTGCATTGTTTATTTCTCTGTGCATACACACAGTGTACTCATGGGCTGCCCAAGGAACATCAGGTTGTTAAAAATGTCCAAAATGGAATTACCAGGAACAATAAAAAAACAAAGTTTTTACATACACAGCCTTATGAGGTAGTCATATGAACTGCTGATTCGTTGGGATTTGGGAGGTATGACACATTTACAGTGGATAAGGTAAGATAATGACTTTCATCCTGCAGTATGTAGTGTATTGAAAGACATTTAATAGAACATCAGAGCTGAAGGCATTGGGAAACTCAATAGATAAGATGTAATTTTGATTGCCCGGAAAAGGTTTTGTGACTTTGAAAGCACCAATTTAAATCATATAACACAAACTTAAATCATTTTAATCATTGTAATGGGTTCTTACATTAATATAACGTTATTGTTTTTAGTTGGCTTCATCCATTTAGTAGCAAAGATAAAAAAACAAAAACAAAAAAGCAATCAAACCAATGGTAACTGGGATCTAATTACACAATTTGAAGTGTATTTCAAGTTTTTTTTTTATCAGGGGTAGTCATGCATTTCCTGTTACTCCTTGCCATTTTTGCACCAGTAATAGCAATGATTACAAAATTGCGTAAAGTAGGCATTTGCATACAATATGTTGCTGTTTCCTGCTGGTCAGTAATCCACAACTCAGAGGTTTAATTCCCGGCAGTTGTGCTGCATGAGTTTTTGGCAGCACCCCAGTTCAATTTTAGATCCGGAGCTCTTCTGATGAAGCAGTTGGCGATGTTGCGTTGGCATGTCGGTTCTGACCACACTGCCTTTCCATCCAGGGTGACACCAGCGGGGATTACCGCAAAGCCTTGCTCCTGCTGTGCGGTGGGGAGGACTGAAACCTCAACACCCACCCCCCCCCCACCCCCCCAACACCCCAGAGGACCCAGAGACCTCTGCACCCCCCAACACACCGTGAAAACAAGGGTTCCAGACACCTCCGTCAGCTGTGCTGCTGCCAAACCGGTTCCGCCAAATTGCTCCAACCGACTTCTGTGATTGAAATTGAATGGGAAGAGAGGGATGAGAGCACTGGGTTTTCTTTTCCTTTTCTGTGAATGTTGCCATTGCACTGACCATGCTAAACAGGCGTGTTCCTGTCTGAGAACCTGTAGACTGAGACGTGGAACATACAGAAGGGTCACCTCAGTTGAGCCTGTGTCTACCTGCTGTCACCACTCTTCCCGGTTTTATGTTGAACCCAGCAATAAAAAGAAATCATTACACTGGGCTATTTTCTGCCTCTCATTGAAGGTCATTAAGAGATGACTATATTACTAGGGGAGAATGAGACAAATATATATCTCAATCAGGTCTGTTCTTACGCTGTATTGGAGTATTGCAGATTATTATGACATTATTCACTTGCTTATTAGACACCTTTATCCAGAGCAAGTTACATGGCTTATAGTTTATACATTTATAAAGCAGGATATTTGCTGATGCAATAAAGTGGTATTAAAGACAGTGGTCCACCTGATATTTGAACCTATACTACAAACTTAGGTCCTCATCTTCAAACTAGTGGCCTGGTGAGACAGCTCTACAGATCAAAGACAGATCTGCAAATGTTCTGGGTTTCCAGGTACTGCTATAAGAAACACCTACATGCTGTATTTCAGGTTTGCAGAGACCAACATTCTGTAAGTATGGCTCCGCTACCAGCTGATATTATATTATATTTTATTATATTATAAAAGTAACCTGTGATTGAAACAAGGTTGTTTTATAATTGTAGATTTGGTGACAGCTCGGAAAAACCCTTGCTGCTGCTTCAAAGACTTAAAAAAGCACCACTTGTACAGGTTTTTTTTTTTCAATGTGGTTTTTCAAGTGCCCATTTCCTGTTCATCTTTGCAATGAGGTTAAAAAAAAACTAATCCTAATCATAGGAATCAGGTTGCACCATTCTGTCACAGCCACCCGTTCCTTTAAAAAAATTTTCTATTGAATGAATAAAATTCCAGTGAAGTGCAATGCAGAGTGGTGTTTGTATGGAGAGAGACGTCATGGGTGTCTTTGAACTCCTTTACCCCCCCCCCCCCCATTAACTCGTTAATATCATGTTAACCAGTGATGTCCTGATGAACAGTATGGAGGACATGTGCTTCTTCACTCACTTTCATTGCATATAGAAGTATGGCAGAATATGGGGACTCTTACAGGTTTTAATTGGCCTCCTACAGACTGGACTCAACATTTCTGTGCTCCATTGGCTGAAACATGAACTTGCAGTAGCTGATTGGCCAGCAGATGTAACCATTGCAGCTGATTGGATTGGCCAAGCAATACTTTTAAACAGCAGCTGATTGAGCATCACGTGTATACAATAATAGCACAGTTACGGTATGAGAAAGTGTGTGTCACCTCCTGACTATGGACGTCCTAGTTTTGGGCCAGAGCCAGAGTTTCAGCAGAAGTGGAAACCAAGGCCATGTTCTGTCATTGTATGTCTGGTTTCGCCCTGAAGGCAGCTTTGGGCTGGCCCAGTGACTTCACTTCCCACAATTCAGAGTTGCAAAAAACTCACAAATTTTTTTTTACCTGAGTCATGTGCTGGAAGTGAATCAGGTTTGAGTCATTAGAGTTCAGCTTCGAGTCAAATCACATGTGCTGTATGTGTAAAGGACCTTCCCGTCTCCTGCAAAAAGATAACCGTAATGATAATAGCAATTTCTTCTGAAAATATTTCCAGAAAAAAATGGCAGGTATTGAACAATGTCTTTAAATGCCCCTTTAGTGCTTACATTTGTTTAATAGTTTCCTGTTGACACATCAGCTGAAACAAGAACAAGTGTTACTGACTCAGGCGTGTGGAGAGGAGTTCAGTAATGGACAGGGGTGTTGTGGGTAAATTTTTATTTGTATAGCGCTGTCACAAAAATGCTTTACAGAGTAACAGAAGGGCAAAAGTGAAAAGGGCAAACATCACTTCCTACACTGCGTTTCCACAAATGCACACAAAATTATTTATTTTTTTGAAATAAACAAAGATTTCTTTTCTGAACATGAGTGAAAACAGATACTTCTTGTCAGTAATATTAGTAAAGGGCTTTAGCATTTGAAGTAATTATTTGACCCAAGGCTGGCCTCCAATCATTCCCTCACTCCAAACCCAGCACTTTTAAAACCAAACATTTTACCTTGTATTTAAAGAATACACAGATACAATATGGCCTATAGGTTCATATTATATCATAGTTCACTCCTGAAAATGAAATAACAGTTAAATACCTTACATTAATGGCATTTGGCAGATACTCTTATCCAAAGCGACATACTGTTGATTGGAGTAAGCAGGAGACAATCCACCCCTGGAGCAATGCAGGGTTAAGGGCCCAACAGCAGTGCAGATCTTATTGTGGCTACACCGAGGATCGAAACACCAACCTTGCGGGTCCCACTCATTTACCTTAACCACTACACTACAGGCTGCCTGCCCCTGGTGATGATTGTGATCAAGACACAATCATCATCAGGCTACAGTTTATGTATTTGTTTATTTGAAGAGGGACAGATAAAGTTAATAGGTTGGGTTAAATATCAAAGAAGAGATAAAATAAAAACAAAAATAGCAAGAAAACTAACATAGAGGGTTAGTGGCAACCGGAAGAGAAGCATTTCCCTCTCTGATAACCGGTGGCCTGTGGGTCTCCAGCCTGTCACTGGGAGAATGTAATTCAGAAGCAGCCTGAGGAACCTTGACTGACAGAAACCCACCCCCCTGCTACGGGCCTGAAGCCAGCTGTGTGTCCTCACAGTGGACACGCGGCCCCAGACCGCTGAAGACACTGCCCTGACCCGAGATGGTAGCTTGAAGGCCCAAGCTGTGCTCATGGAAGGTGGCCTTTGTGGACTCAGCGAAGAAGCAAAAATGATTGTTTTTTATGTTTTGGACACTGTGATTCATTGGTTTTGTTATAAAAAGGTTCAAAAGGGAGGAACATTGACTTATTTACATAACCTGGGTTTGAACCAATGGCTAGAATGAAACAGCAAGAATGAATTTGCAAGGACGGGGTTTTGTCTCTTAGAACACAGCATGCTCATTTACTGCAGCATAGTAAAGAAGACTTCTTCCGACTGACCCATATGAAACACTTCCAGCAGCAAACTGGTTTTCCTGGATGATCTTCCAAGAGCCCTCTTTTAGGCAGAAGGCAGCTGTGAAAAATATCCAGTGTGTGTGTGTGTGTGTGTGTGTGTGTGTGTGTGTGTGTGTGTGTGCAGGAGAGAGAGGGAAAAAATGAGAGAGTGAGAGAACGAGATAGAGAGACAGTTCACACAGCAAGGGCAGGAAATCCCCAGTGTAGACTTTAATCCCATACTCACTCTGTCACAGCTTCCTGTTGAGAGACAGAACGATGTACATAATAGGCATAAAAATACTGATTTTAAAAGTATAGTCTCATAAGAAGTGAAACATTTTTATATTTTGCTTCAGCGACGTCACAAATAGCATAATGCTCCACTTGATAAAAGTCCTACATCATCTGATAGTCATTCCAGCCTGCAAAGTCTCAAGTAATACTTGAGTCAAGATATTTAATTGAATGACTAATAGTATATTTACTAGTATATATTTATTTTTGGCTTGTTACTTTATTACTGATCTGACTATTTGTGTAATTTTTACTGACATAATTCCAGTGACTGAGTCTTCTGTGTCTTTGTGTGGGTGTATATCTGTAAGGGGAAGGTATAATAAGTGAAAAAATGACCAGAGAAGCTAATGCATCTGTCCAAAATTGTGCAAGCATTTGCAAAGTACCAAAGCGAAAACAGTGGTATATGATTTATTATGTTATCTGTGAAGTCTGAAGTATAGCATTGTTTCTATGTTAAATTATTTGTAGAAGCCGTATAGCTGTTTGTTGAGGAAGGCTTCATTCTTGGATCGATCCCAGGCCCCTTTTCTTTCACTGAAAATATCCCGGACTTTCGCTGTTTGGGAAATCCCCTGCCCGAAACCGTAGTTGGGCAGCATTCCCCCTGCTCCTTCTCTTCTGTGAGAATCGCTTCTTGGACACACATGTAGGTGTTCCTGCAGGTGAGTTTGTTCCTTTATTTCTTGGCTGATTTCAGTGTATTTTATGTTCATGTTAATGCCTTATGTTCACATAGTAAACATTTGATTCTAGTTAACGGCTCTCTCTGCTCTCTGGCCAGTTCGATAGTGTGTCGTGTTGCTTTTGTTCAGCTGGTTTGACGACAGGAATTACCTTTGGCAACAGAATTGAGTTTCGGAAATATTCATGCTAAACCAAAAATAGATAGGAAAAAGTATTGTTTGTGAGGTTAGACCCATGAGCCATCATCTTTGGCTTATTCATTATTGTTTACAATATGTTATTTAGTGTACTATTCCATTTAAGACATACTAATGCCTGCAAAAATATTCAAAATTTAAGCCAGATGTGTTTTAAGTAAAAATGACCAATAATACTGAATTAAAATTGACCAGCATTACTAACAAAAATGTCAACATATTACTTTTTAGAAAGTGTTTGTCTCAAAATGTATAACAATGTTAATTTACAAAGGAAATTGGTTACTAATTACAACACTCGTCAACGGAAATAACTGCGATAATAACAATAATATTTTCAAAACGTATTGGTTATTTATAATACATATACTGTAAGTACTTATTATAAACTCTCATTAAAAAGGAAGATACAACATAAAAACTTACCCACATGAAAACATAAAGATAGACATGCTCCATTTTGCAAATATAAGAGATAATGCAGTTCCACAATAAGTACTACTATTACTATTACTAGTACTTCTACTACTACTACTATGAATAGTACTACTACTACTACTACTAATAATAATAATAATAATAATAAGACATGTATTTTTGTGAAGCAAATTATCTTGTTTGTAGTTCATCGTTGATTTATCTGACATTTCACAAGCCACCCACGCAGTGTATCTTTATGTTCCTTTAGTTATGTACATGCCTTCCTTGTTGGTAAGCAAAAGCCAGTTAAATGTTTCTCAGAAAAATGATCAACTACTTTGTATATGTGAAATACAATACACATGGCTGCCACATACAGTATGTGCAATATAATACATATGAGTGTGACATACATGACATGCAGTACAAAGGACGGTATACTGTAGCTCCGGGTTTCATATTTGCTTTCAGAAGTATTCTTTCTCTCAACAGCAAACCTTTGAGATCCAAACTGATTTTCAGCCGCATGCTTTATTTAAAAAAAATGTGTGTCTGTTGGTGTGTGTGTGTGTGTGCATTTGTGTGTGTATATAGTCTGGCCTATTTATAAAATGCTGACAGCATTTATATTTTTCATCCAGTTCTATTTTCACTGTTGTTGGACTTATCAGCCAGACAATGATTCACACTCTTACTTGGTTGCATGCATTTTCTGTATAATTTATTGTTCTTTCTGTTGTCAAAACACATTCAGCATAGATTTGGAATTACTGTAAGGTATCAGTATTCATGCAAAACAGAAGCAAAAATATATTCTAGTGTAAGTAACATGTGCAGGACATTGGAGAGAAGCCTTATATATTTAAGTAGTGGTATGTAAGAATACACTATCAAGCCCAGAACATTAATTTGGTCAATCCATAAAGTGCCCCAGCCACTCTTAATAGAAACATGTACAAAGAGGAACGTACTGCATATGACTCTCAACAAGGATCTATTATCATAGAATTCCAATCATCACATTGTAAAAAAAGTCCACAATTTAAAAACTCAACAGCCCTACTGCTACTTTTCAATAGACCATGGTTTAGAAATAGCAGTAATGAGAGAGGAAGTGCGACCGTTTCTCTGTGTCAAACAGGAAATAGAAAAATGAATGAGGGGATCCCCAGCATCTTTATTTGGAACCATAAGGCCTGTCACCTTGCGCCTCTCTGCGGCGCCCCCATCTGTCTGCTCCCCGTATCTCCCTGACCCTATTTGCGGCCTTTGCGCGTTGCTATTCAGACAGGAAGCACTGTTTTTTTTTTTTTGTATTTGGTATTTGCATGATGGCATTTAAAACAGTCCCCTGTTATTTCGTTATAGATGGCTCGGGGCTGTGTTGAGGGGTGAATACGGTAACTAACGTGCTGCTGATCTGTGCTGGATTACTCATATTTCACATCCACCATCATAGTCACCACACTCTCATGACCTGTGGTCCAGATGCGTTTTATAAGGGGGGAAAAAACCATTGATGAATACATACTTAAAATAAATTAACATGCCCTCAGTTTTGCATAAGATAAAACCAGTCTGTTTCTTTTGCCAATTACTTTATAGAGAAATGGCAGTAATAGTTTTACCAACAAAAACACTAGTTATTGTTTGTGACACTCTGGATCCTGTCTCTTTGTCTGTAACACCCTGTCATCTGAATTTGGGGGCAGTGAACCTGAAGAAAATGTTCAATTTGAAGAATATTTTGTTTATATTCACTAATTTCACACATTGACATATTTTAGACTGATATACTGCATAATTCAGATTTTCTATATATTATGCTCATTGTCATTTATTTCGTCAACATTTATTTTTTACTTATTGTAGTACATGCCTGATATAGATCCAGTAAATAGTATACAAGACCTGTTCCCATCTATGCTTGTAGTGTATTAAACAGTGCATCATAGAGGGTGTTGGACAGTTAATAACGTTTTTAAAATGGTGGTCCTCAACAAAAAGGTGGGACTTGAGAAAAGGGAATTATGGAGCTCTAGGCCTGTGATATTAGAGCAGTGTTTATGTCATAACTGTTATCCAAAGGGCAAGAAACTATCATGGCAGAAATATGGAGCTCACATGTCTATCACAAATGTGTGTCACAGGAGCAGCAAGAAAACGTGTAGCCTATTCATAGCGCTTCAGATTGGAGACAGACATACAATTTACATACATTAACTTTCTTTTCTTTTTTTACCCCATGACTATAAAAGTGCATATAGAATTTCAGTCCACCAATAACAAATGCAATCAATAAGTGAATGTAGTAATGGTAGTATGCCGAAAGTTTAAACTCATTTTGAAATGTATTTTTGTTTGAACAGCTGATTTCACGTCATGCCTACAATTCTAAAAACTAAATTAAAACTATAAATCAGATGTTACATACCAGCTTTAAAATGTGTCACTGCGTTCTGAAATATTATAAACATACACCAAAATATGAAATGTACTGAACTAAAATGGAAAATGTACAGAAGTGGAACATCAAGACAAAGCAAATTACCTGACTTCACCCAACATAAATAGCCCAATGATATTTTGTATAGAATTACAACTTTATACCAACTCAGTTCAGAAATTAAAGATCAATTGGTGAAAGTAGTATAATTATTAACTATTTCTATCTTTGGAGTCGATTTCCTCAAAACCTGATTTGGAGGTTTTGGACTGAACCATTTTTCTCAGTGCAAAGTCATCCTATCATCATGAAACTTCGCACACCTTTACTCCATATCCAGGAGAGTGTTTTAGCCAATTATTTTCTTGTTATAAGCGTTAGGGACGGGTACAGCACCAATACACTTTTAGATCCTGACATTTCATCATTTTTCTTCATGGAAAATTCGAATGTGTCTTATTTAGAATCTTATAGAATTATAACGATATCTTATTTGATTCAGATTATAGACTGCTACAGAAATGTTCGAATTAGTACTTTCTGCCATCTTGAATAAAGTATGCAAATTACCAAATTTTCACATTTTGTTGGAATTTATCTTTTCAAGTCCATACCTCATGATAATTTATTTCAGTGGAACATGTAAGCGAACACCAAGATGGGCCTAGGACCAAAAAAACAGAACCCTGCTGCATTTCGATTATATGTATCTATACATATAGATACGTATAGATCTACCCCCCTTCACAACACGAGCCACGGCTCTCTGGTTATCATTGTAGGCTACAGTTTCGTGGAAACGTGTTGCGTTCTGAGCATGGATTGTAGAGTGCTTCTTCCGTTTTTGGAGTATCGCTCCCATGGCTTTGTTTCCGATCAAGGTAGGCCTATAGCTCAAGCTCCAAGGCCAATTACCAAGACAAATCAGTGTTTGTGTGCGTGTTTGCTGTGAATGACTGAGCGTATTCCTTGTTAGACAATGCATTCGCAGCAGCCACCGCAGTAGGCCTAACAAAAAAGCACAGCTGCTGCTCTAGCTATAGGTAGCAATCAACCCGCCACAGGCCACATACTCTTTGTCCATATATTTTATACAAATTTGGGCAATACAACATGCACAGCATCTTTTAGATTTTTCATGTGTTGTTATAATATATTTTGTTACAGGTATAATGTATCTAACAACTGTACAAAAAACACAGTTGCACGGTTCTGTAGCAGTTATCCAGCTTTAATATTGCACACAGTTTAAAGCGCCTATTCCTTTAAGATACTCGCGCTATTGGGTGGCTCGCCTGTCAACCACAGCTGTTTGACTATCTCGAGGTGGAATTTCCCGTGTTACAACACGGAGCGACACTTCCGCAATCCCGCTTCAACATAGCTAGGGACGAACCAGACTACGGTGAACGGTACTTATCAATTATCATTACGATTCTTCTCCTTCTTATTGTTATGACTATGGTTCATATTCAGCGTCATTTTGTGTGACATAAGAATATATGACACACAATGTGTGACTGGATAACGAGATAGCTAGGATTTATATCTGGTGACTTCGCTTGTTGCCTAGCTATATGTGATGTGATGCTAGCTACATTGCTATTTACCGAACGCTAGCTGACGTTATCTGGCCGTAGGTTCATCGATACTATTCGGCAAGTAAGTAAGACATAGCTAATGTAACCATTCCCTCGATACACACTCCAAAATGGAATGCTTTGTTGCTAGCTAGCCAACTCTGTTTACCTATCAGAGCTACGTTTGCAAGCTACCAATACAGTGCTAAGTGGCTGTAGCATGAGCAAATAGCTTGAATGAATGTTAGCTTGCTTTTTGGCGTGTATTGTATTTGCAGATTTCACACCAGTTAGCTACCTATATTGCTATCGCCGAATATACAACGTTGTCAAGCTAGCTGGGGTTACTAGGCAGTACACACTTGGCACGTGTTTGTGTGCGTGCGCGTGCCTCGTTTCTATAAGTCATTTTCTGCAAGTTCTGATGTGTGTTTGCAGGGGGATGTTATGCTAAGATTTAATTACTTTATTGGCATGCTTTGCTTTTCATATATATGCTAACTCTGTGGCTCTGAAGCGCAGATGACATTGTTCTTAGTCTTTGGGGCCCTTTGGCTTAACATTGATTCCTTCATCACTGTGATGTTTACCACAGTGGCTATGCTTTTGAGCAGTGCATTTGGCTGCTGTAAACACTCTGGTAATCTTGTGACTGAAGGCAAACATCTTCATTCCTCTAAGATGCCCGCTGGCTTGTTTGTTCATGGCAACAATAAAAGGTTTTATGTGATGACATTTGAAAAAATCCAATTCACTATGATTACATTTATTCTTAGCATGTAAAGTACTGCCACAAATTCTGGAAACATTGCTTAAGGTAGAAGTTTAGTACTCATACAACATTTATCTCTGCCCTTTCTTCTGTTTCTTCTTCCCATTTTTGTCTGTGAAATGTACTCAAAACAGTTATTGTCTTGACCATGAGTGGAAATTATACATTATACATTACATTATAGTCATTTGAAATAATACAAGCCAGAAACAAACAAAAAAGTTGTCTTTGTTTGAATATGATAATTTTCCACAGAAAAATAAGAGACAAAGAAATACACATTCAAGCTGATTATAACATTTTCAACAGTAAGAAACAGTAGACTTCAGTTGTGTAGGTATGAACTAGGCTTAATACATATCAGACGGTGTAATTATTATTACTTTAATACATTTTTGATCTTTATTAAATTTTTTGTGTGTCAAAAACAGATTCAGTGGTAAAATATTGCATTAATTGTGAAAATCTGTTTTAAATACAGTGTTTCCATAGCTTGTGACAGTACTGTATCTATTGCATGACCTCCTAGGTCTTCGTTGCGTTGAGGGAAATTTTAGCCCCAATGTACTGTACTCAGATTAGTAAAGATTTGTTCATATTTTTTTGTGTTTGGAGTGTTTTTCCCTTGTGTCGTGATTGGCTTCCACATACTCACTGTCTGAGAGCTTTTAGGAGAAAGGGTGTCCGCACTTTAAGTGTGTTTTTAAGACCTTGCACTTCAGCCAGAAATCCTATATTTATGCTCAAATTCATCCTGTCAGTGAGTACATTCAGAATGCTCAGCAATAATTATGCACATCTCTCACCCTCACTGGTGTGTTTTGCATTTCCCATTTTGAGGAAAGTAAATAATTGTTTGTATGCAAGTGTACTTTATTCATGGAAGTGTGACATTAAAGACTTGATATAAAACAAGTTCAATTTATAGAAACTCTGCCTTGAAATTAGCTTGGAACTGAACATAACATGTATGGGGGCATACATGCGGAGGTTTATGTAGTAGTGTACGTGTGTAAATGTTGTATGTCCATGCATATGTGCGCACCTGGGATGTTTGTGTGTGTGTGTGCATAGTTTCCGTCAAAGTGCATTGGTTCTGTTTGTTTAGGCATTGAGCTGGTGTTTTATAACATAACAGAGGGTGTTGTTTGAGTCCATTTTCCTGGAACCTCAGCCTCCTCAAACTTGCAAAATGTATGTTATTCTGTGAGGAGGTTTTTCCACAGCTTTCCAGCACACGGGACAGTCGCCCTGCGGGCTGCACAGGTGTACAGGAGACTGGGCAGGTGAAGGAGATTGCAATGGTTTAGATGGGATAGCGCAGAGGTACAGGAACTAGTATCCATCTTGTTCTATGTAAAGGGGGTATGAATTCACGTTT
Source organism: Conger conger (assembly GCF_963514075.1). NCBI lineage: Eukaryota > Metazoa > Chordata > Actinopteri > Anguilliformes > Congridae > Conger > Conger conger. The sequence continues at coordinate 66,778,786 of NC_083762.1, read as the reverse complement.
TGCAGCAATACGCACACGCATTCAAATCACTAAGCCCGATGCTTTGGATGTGGGAAGCACTGAAAAGGGGAGCATTCAAATGCTGGTCTGGATGTAAATCCGAGAGGCTTACTCTTACTACATTGTGTGCCAGAGTGGTGAAAAAGACTACGCTGTGTACAATCCACCTGTCCCGCGACACGGTACTTCTGTGTGATGTGTCTGTTTGACTATACGCTTGTCTGTAGGTCACCGCATCGAGTGTACTGTAGGTCTGCCTGTCTGTACATCTGTATGATAGTCAGTCTTTACGAACATTAGATTGGACACAGTGCAGTGTTGGTAGGTTGTTTTCTTACGGTTTTGAGCGTTTTTCATGTTTTCGAGAAAGCGAAGAATACACTGGAGAATACACCAGTACTTGTGCTGCCTTCAACATTGCACTTCCATGCAGTTGCTATGTAAAGTGCTTAATCCTCACTCTCCTTCTTGAACCTGCTATGGCACTTAATGTTATGATGTAAATTCGTATAATCACTCCTGCTAATTCTTGTGAATCTGATAACTGTATTTGCTACATTCTCTGAATAATCTCATCATATGCACTTTTTCTAAACCTTAGTTTTATGCCATGCTCCGGTTTAATACTAACATGTAGGCTAGCTAGAACTAGTCATTTTTTACAAAGTTGGGGGACTGCAGTATCATTGAAGTTCTCACATTCCCATATAGAAGCAGTGTAGATCCTGTCCACTGCCATCCAGGTGTTATCCGCTCTTTCCATTTGTGTTGCGAGGCCCAACAGGAGTCCCTCATGTATAATTCAGGTAATTCTTTGCCGTGAGAGATTGATAGCTGTCACCTGAGTCGTTTAATTAAGTGGTGTTGCAGTGTCTTGTAGTGCAGTGTACGGGGATTAAATGACTGTGCTGTTCATTGGTGCTGATACTAGGCTACTTGCACGTAATGCTTTATCTTGTTCTCGAGGGTGCACTGTGGATTGCATTCGTATTGCACCTTTTAGAGTCTCAAAGCGCTTTGTAGTAAAGGGAGGTAACATTGCAGCCACTAGGCACCATTACCAATATAAAGCACTGGATACTTACTTTAGTAGGTTTTTACACTTGGCCAGAGGCTTTAACATAATAATTATGCTAAGCAGTATCATTTGAATTTCAGCAACTGATTTATAGCTTAAGCAATTAGACTGATTAAATGTCACTACGTTTTATTTGGTTGATTCTCCCCATCTCTTTTTTTTTTTTTTCTATTCTAAAGATTTGATATTTGCATATTTCACAGGATGTAACAATAGGAACTCATTAGGCAATTTACCACGTTAGCAAGGCGCTGGTGAAAACGAGATGGCTTAGCAGTAAGGCTATGTATTTACCAATATTGATGTAGCCTCACTGACTGCATCTGAATGAGTCATTCTCACAAACATTTGTTTGTACATGTTATTTCAAAGAGGTTTTAAAGCCGCCATTTGGATCCTCCTCATCCCTAGACTTCCGTTTGTTCTGACAATGAGGACTTCTGAAGCCATTCTGATTATTAGATAAATAATTTAGCTACCTACGCTTTTATCCAAAGCGACTTACAGTTGATTAGTCTAAGCAGGGGACAACTGCGTATGTTATTGTGGCTACACTGGGGCTTGATCCACCAACTTTCCAGGTCCCAGGCAGCCAAGCACATTAGCCATTAGGCTCCAGGCTGTACCTGCAGAATATGCTAGTAAGGTTGGCTCAGAAGTTAAATATAAATGGATAAATTAACCTTTCCTTTAAAAACAGCCAGGAGGATAGGTTTAACTCAGAAGATAATATTCTTTTCAACGGGATAATAATTTAGTTAGTGTGTAATCTTTGACTGAGAAGGTTGATTTATTCATGTTGGCTGACTTCATGTTGGTTGCCTCAGCACTTTGCTTGAGAGGAGACCTCCTCAGGAGTACCACAGAGCATTACGTTTCAAAGTCAATTTGTCCCACTTAATCGGGAAAGAACAGGAGAAAAGTCATCCCTCCGTTTCCTACAGGCGCCGCAGGGCTTCAGTACGCCGGCGAGCTGATGGGAAGACCGGAGCTCTGTTGTGTTAGGACGTCCGTGATGTGGCACAGGGGTGGCCGTCGTCACCCGTAGCCGCGAGAGGGCACATCTTGTGGCGGCGCGTTCGCGAATGAACGCGTGTCAGCCGGAGGGGTGACGCTTCATAGACCCCCCCCCCATCAGAAAGACGGAGCCGCTCCTGAATATAGCTCAGCGTATCTCTCATCGCGCTTTCAGTATGAGTGCACAGAAATGAGGCTGTTCCCCTGCTTGACAACATTTCCTCTTCCACAATGTCACAATCTCCAGTTTGTAATTATAGATACAAGAGCATTGAGCAATCCAGGACATTCTTCTGTGTCACACACATGTACGTCATCACCGCTGGGTCAAAGTATTCCAAAGCAAATCGTCAGACCGTAACCATAAAAACAAAAGTCCTTTCTGTGGAAACAGTGACATCTGCTGGAACCTGTTCGCACTTGCAGGTTTCAGTGCAATCCGATAAGTGGACCTGCAGTGCCGTGTAAAAGCATTTGCCCCTGATTCCTGATTTCCTCAATTATTGCATATTTGTAACACTGATTTGTTGTAGATCTTTATATGGGTGTTTGATCACCTTTTTCATTAAATAAGTGAAATGATGATTTCAAAAATGTGTTTTGCGTTCAAACACAATACTGTCTCATATTACATTTTGTTTAATGACTTGGAAACCATTTTGTGTGACAAATATTCAATAACAGAAGATATCTGAAATACAGCACTGAACTGAAAAACCTGAACTGATCCTAGGTCAGGAGTCTATGCTTGATTTGAGTCTTCATAAAAGCAAATTTTTCTCCAGACTGTGTTCTGGTGTTATATGATCTGGTTGCCTAACCCCTCGTTTAATTGGAAAAGTTTTAATATTTTAATTCTAGAAACGCCCATGCATGGAAATAACCAATGCCCACTTTCCACAGCATCTGTCTTGGTAATGATAAAACATACTATTATTGAACGTGTATTGTTTTTTTTGTTATTACTCAGCCAGGTTATTTCCTGCGTCATAACACACTCTTGTATGATGAACACCTTGTCTTTGATATAACGTAACATGGCTTTCGTATGTATTTTTTATTTTGGTCAGGAAAAAATATTGTTGCTGTGTGACAGTATGCAAAAGCACAAGACTGAAGTTTAGGTTGTTTCCTTTTACAATCCCGCAGTTCATATGAATGAAATTGAGAGTGTGGAAATGACCCAGAAGCCCCTTGGCCCAGTGGAGCACACAGGGAAGGGAAAGTGAAGGTGATTGAAGATGAGTAAGATGAAAACCATACCAGCCATTAGAAATGTTTTTCCCCTAGTTCTCTGAAGCCCTGATTATGACTTTTGAGTCCTCCAATCTATTGGTATCTGACTTCTGAAAGCACAGATTACCTCACCAAGGAGTGGTAATGAAACTAAAAGTTGTAGCTCGTCCAGTCCAATGTGCAGTGGAGGGTACCATGTATCAGTGAGCGTTCCCATGTGAAAGGCTATTATTGTCGGGTTGTGTTCAATGTCTATATTCACGTAAACTTTGGAACCCAGACTCAGGGCACAGGATCGAGTCTTGGACAGGGAGACTTTGGGCGTCTGACAAGGGGTGTGCCGATCTGGTTTGCTTTTGGTTTCATTTACTTTAAAATGAGAGTTATCAACATGCCAACTGACCGTTGCGTTTGCTGAGGCCAGCTCAGTGCGCACTTCACAGCGACTTGGGACAGGACTCAGCCTCAGGTAAAGCAGGGACCTCTCGCACACACTGGGTACCCTTTCTGTTTTCATTGTTGTGTGAAACGGTCACGGTATAATTTGTGGTAGCTTCAGGAAAGGTCTCCGTTACCTTTGTGTGAACTGTTCAGCTCTGCTGGCTAAGCAGAGCAGGGCTTTCACATTTGCCTGTGTGGTGTTTGAATGTCATTCCTCGCTGGAATATGTGCTGTAGGTCAGTTGTTCCAGAGCTGATCTGTTCTCTTGAGTCCTGCTGTTCATTTTATCTGATATGAAGACTGGTGCAGATACCTAAGAAAGTTCTGTGAAACGTAGCTATGACTGGAATCAAGCTGTTTGAGCTTATGACAAGGGGAAAAAAAAAATCTGTTAAGTTAGGTTAAAATAGACTTGAGCTTCCTTTTGAAATTGACTAATGTCTGATGGGTTAAAGAATTTGACCCAGTTTTGTTCCAGCTCACTTTCCTTCTCTGTTTCCAAATACAGCTGAAAACCCTGGAGCTTCAGATGGCTCCTCCACCAGCTGTCAGCTAGGAAAGATTCGGATGCATAAAGTCTGTGATTTTGCATAGAGAACACAGCATAATACAGGCACTCCTGTGCATTCTTAGTGGAACGGTTTTAGCTACATCTATAGCCAGGGGTCTTCTCTCAACAATTCACTTGTTTTCAAGCAGGCAGGGTGAGGTGATACTGTATAATCAACCGCTTGATAAATTCGGCGCTAAGAGACTACAAAGACCAGCAGACCCTGCTGCTCTCTTGGACCCTGCTCCTCTCTTGTCTGTTATTATTATGTGACTTGCCACTTCCACGGTAGTGTGGAAAGGGTTTCCCAGGTAATGTCGTCATTCAGCAGTCAGTGAGAAGCGTTCTTCATCTGCTTTCAGACGAGGTGATTGAACTGCACAAAACCCGAGTTATATCAGACTTTCCACCGTAGTGGAATTTTTGTTGAGGCCGGTGTGCAGGCTGCAGGCAGAGTGGGAGCTTGTTCAGCCAGCCAGCAAAACCGCAGATTCCATATACCCACCAGATACGCGCCTCTGAAGCCTCACTACTGGGTGCACCTTCTGTTATTGTACAGAACGAGGAGGTTGCGTACTGTAATGTTTCAGTGGAAATTCCTTGAGTATCTGGTGGGGTTGCAGAGCTTGCGCGACTCTTGTTTTTGTAGCAGAGCTGTCTGCGGCTGTCTGCACATTTGCTGCAGTTCACCTGCTGCTCTTTTTCCTGTGTGAGCACCCTGACACACTGAGGATATGATCTGTGTGCTAATTTGCTGAATTGATAATGATGGTATGTGTGTGTGTGTGTGTGTGTGTGTGTTCTTCCTCAGTGCTGGGTGAGTTGCGGCATGTTTGATGACGATGATGACAATGATGAAGACATGTGTGTGGTTTCCCTCTGTGCAGGGTGTGATGGGGAGCGTTTGATGATGATGATGATGATGATGGTGTGTGTGTGTGGTTTCCCTCTGTGCAGGGTGTGATATGAAGCGTTTGATGATGATGATGATGATGATGATGTGTGTATGTGCTCTTCCTCAGTGCAAGGTGTGATAGGGAGCATTTTATGATTATGATGATGATGATGATGTGTGTATGTGCTCTTCCTCTGTGTAGGGTGTGATAGGGAACGTTTGATGATGATGTGTGTATGTGCTTTTTCTCAGTGCAAGGTGTGATGCAGAGTGTGTGAAGTCGTCCTGATGGAAGGAAAAGGACCGTTCAGGATCTACGATCCGGGTGGGAGTGAGCCCAGTGGCACCTCCTACAGGCAGCTGGTGGAAGAGAACGGCGTTCTGAGGGAGAGGATGAAGGGACTGAAGAGCTTAGGTACAGCACTGCATAACTCATGCTGTGCATGCATGCCTACTGTCTGAGCCAGGACAGAATACACCATATACTGTGTGATTCCCAGCCAGAGGTGGAAAGTCCAGGGGTCAGAGAGTAAGCCCTTCCACCCATTACCTCTAATTAACACCCGTTAACACTGATTAGTTGTACTTCCTGGCTGAGGAATTGCGCATGCTAATTTGCAAATCCAGGTGATGGAAATACTGGGGAGGACTTGTACTTTCTGAACCTGGATTTTCCACCTCTGATTCCAGCATGCACACATTTGTCCTCTACATCACACATACATTGTGTGATGTACTACATCTCACGAGCGCATACCTTTCAGGAGAAGTACCTGACCGTTTACTGTGGAATGCATTGAAGAGGAAGGAATGTGCCCTAGTCCGGTTTCTCGCGGGATTGTAGTGGCTCGTCAGGGAGCGTGTAGCGGGTTTGACGAGTGCGTGTTTGTCGAGAGCGGGACCGATCTCTTCCTGTTGTGTAATTCCTGACTTGGATTTCAGTTCTGATGAGCTCATTGATTAACTTAAATCATTCTAAAGCTAGGACCTAAACCTCTGAATGATCTTAAAGCTGTGTATAGCACTTGGCTTGGCGTATTATGGGTTTTCTTTTGACTGACGTTCTTGTCTATTATTAAATGCGTTGGTGTTTTTAAATCTAGAAAGTCATACAAAGTGCAGGTGCCCTGGGAACGCACTGATCTGTGGGTTTTTCTCCCTGAGTTTTGAGAAGGAGCTTTGATTGGTACTGTGTTGTGGTGGGAGAGCTATGATTGGTCCTGTTGTGCGGTAGTGAGCAGTGATTGGTCCGTTTTATTGTGAGACAGAACCGTGCTTGGTGTGTTTTGTACGAGGGAGAGCTCTTACTGGTGGGTCTTCGTGCGAGGGAGAGCTCTGATTGGTGGGTCTTCGTGCGAGGGAGAGCTCTGATTGGTGTGTTTTGTACGAGGGAGAGCTCTGATTGGTGGGTTTTGTGAGGTGCAGCCCTGACTGGTCATCCCTGTGTCCTGCAGGCCACCTCCTGGAGGAGTCGCAGCAGGAGGCGTCGAAACTGCGGCAGAGGGTGGAGGAGCTGGTGAGGGACAACGAGACCCTGCGGTCCTCCACCTCTTCCTCCGTGTCCAGCCTGTGTGTGGCTCCCCCCGTTCAGGTCGACCTCCAGGGTACGTCAGCCGCGTCAAACCCGCCTGACCCACACCCGTCTGCGCGAGTAATCCGATGAAGACATTCCTCTGATACCGCCTCCCAAGACAAACTTCAGGCCAGTGCGTTTATGCCGCAGTTATGTAATATGGAGCCTATCGTGTATGACGGCATGTAAGGAGCAAGCCTGATTAAACACAGGCATCGTTCTCGTCCTAAAGCTATCACACGTGGCGTCTAGTGTCGTTAGCTCTCTTCGTTTAGCCTGCGTTTTACAGAGCGCGGCTGATATGTTTTTATATGTATACGTTAATTATTCCAAATCCTCACCTGTGAATAATGCAGGCTTAGCAAGGCCACAGAATAATGTGGAGAAACTTGCTGTAGAGTAGCAGGACTGCATAACTGTGACGAAGGAGAGAGACAAAACACGTGTAGCAATCCATAGGCTACATATGCTTTGATCTGTTGCCGTGCCAATTTTCTATTTAAAGATCAGAAAAGATTTCCGAATGCATTTCTTTCTGGTGAACACTCAAGTAATTACTTGAGTAAACGGACCAACCCATAGTTACTATGGAAAGAGATTTGTTGTTGAGCAGTAAGACTGTGGTACTGCGTAGAGACACTTTCTGTAAAGCAGTGGGACTGCTGCTATGGATAGAAACTTGTTGTAGAGCGGTAGTATTGTATGACCTTGGATAGAGACTTGCAGTAGATTGGTAGGGTTGTTGACTGCGGAGGGACTTGCTGTAGCTATGAGCGTGACTGTTTGGTGAGATCACTGCTGTGTGTGGATGACTGTTCTGACTCCTGCAGCCCAGGTCAAGACACACGGACCCTCTGCCGTCGAGCCCACCCAGCCATCCAACTGCCCCACAGTACACTCAGTCCAGCCAGAGTCCACCGTGAGTGTGTCTGACCTCCTGCTGTTTTTATACATCCAATTCTTATCTGTATTCTATTATTGATAAACTTGTTTTAATGAGCTTTATCTTAGTTATACCGGAAGACATCTACTGTATGTATGTAATGGAATTGTGTGTAATACATGGAGGTAAAAACTTTTTATTTTATTTTATTTAAAACTAGTTCTCGGTTAGACATACAAGGTCAGAAAAGGTGCTATACAAAGCTGGAAGCAAATAATAAGACAACAGTAACAAACCAGACCTTCAGTGACTACAGGTCAGGTTATGGGTCAATGCTTTATGGTTCTGTCTCAAAGGCCTAAAATAGCCTTGCGGCTCCTGTGTGCTTACAGGAAGGATCGTCGGAATTTGAAGTGGTGAACATGGATGAAAAGGGGGCGTCCGGTGATGACAAATCGGTAAGCGGCCTCCTCCCCGCCCGCCCGTTCACACCACTTCATACTGCTTCTGTTCCGTTGACACCCCCCCCCCCCGTCTGTAACTCCGTTCTGTCAACACTCTTCACTGTGTAGAAACCCCCCCCCCTTCCAACACCTACCTTATGTGCCGCGGTTTCCGTAAGACAAAAACCATAATGTCGTGAAAACGCAGTAATGCTCAATCTACCATGAGTCTTTGGTTGGCTGCTCAGTGTTGGAGGAACTGTGTCAGAGGAAGTAGGCTTGCGGAACAGATGAGAATGACATCATGCAGGCCGTGTGAAACTCAGCTGTTCGTTTTGGCTGCCTCAAGCCAATTCGGTGTACTACAGGAAATGAGCCAGAATCCGAAAAGCACGAGGATCTTTCTTGTGCATGTCGCCAAGAGGAATGCAGGATTCCAGAAAGCAACAGAGCTTTGGCACTTGGTGTTTCCCTGAGGATACAATTTCTGATTGGCTGTCAATATGGTGTTCATTTTGAGCTTGCTATAGACAAAATAGTTCTTCCTCCTTTCAACTCGATATAGTGTGTAAACATTTATTTGCAACATGGTACAAAGAGAGAACAGTAAAAGACTTATGTCGGTTGACAACGAGTGTTTACTCTATAAAATGAAAATGAGTCGTACATACAGGATGAGTCCCATTCATACAGCATTGTATGTAAAAATGCAAAGACATTCTAAAACAAGTAACGTTCATAAATGTGGTCACGATTAAATGCCTTATTTGTTTTAAAGAAGTAATGTGAATTGAGAGTTTAGTTTAGTTTGTAGTATTTGAGTTGCTAATTTCAGTTTGGTTCTCCCATGCTAACCCGCTTGTGTAGAAGCCTATGGTGGAATTGGCTGACTCAGGATGGCTGTATCGGGGCGGGGGGAGGTGCATTAGACGCTGTGGGGGGGGGGGGACCATGAGTACGGTCGAACGGAATAGGGTTTCGGTTTCTCTCACAGCCAGCCTCTGGTCAGCAGCCGCCGCGCGTCACAGAGGAGCGTGTGAACGTCTGTTGGGTGACTCAGCAGAGAACCAGGGCAACCACCCCCGCACTCTGTGAGAAAAATGGTACAGACCCGTCACCTGTCCCTTCATTGGCTCGCAGGGAATGCGTCTTTGGGAAAACCAGTATGAGTTGCACCACTCCTCCCAGCATGTAAACACATAACCAAAGGCCAAATTATTTTATGAGTCAGCACTGGGAAATCTTATCCAATCAGGGTGCAGCACTGAGACTTGAATTACCACAGCTGACACAGACCAAGATCACTCGGATCTGTGCCGTGGTTGATTGAAGCAAGACTTTTTTTTCACCTCCAAACTTTGGATTACATGAAACAGTGTGGCTGTTTAAACGGTGTCCCGGTTTTGATGCTGGTCTTTGTTCGAACGGCGCGGCGTGGGTATTTCACACTTTCACCTTCTATGTTTCGTTCCACCTCCTCTGCTTTATGACACATTTTGGGGGACAATGGATAGCACTATATGCAGGCCTGGCAGTTATGCGACGGGGTCATGTGACACGGGGGCCCTTGTCTGTCCGCAGGGCGAGACGCAGTTGCCCAGGGAAACGCTAGGGCTGGCCAGCCAGCTGCAGAGACTGGAGAGCTCCTTCAGCCTGTTCTCTGAGGAGTCCAACCCCAACCAGCTGCTGGCACACCTGGGCCGCATGGCCGTGGAGTTCAACCGCCTCTCCTCCAAAGTGCAGAAGAACGAGCAGCGCACCTCCCTCCTGCAGGTGAGACGTCCGTACCTCCCGCTCCCGTCGTCCAGGGCTCGTGACTCCCGCAAGAATCCTCCAGCGTTGAAGATCTTCATTAAATGTTCTCTGTCGAGATCATGATTTCGCATTTGAGTCGTATGGGGTCAAGGCTGAGGCAGATTAACATGAGATTCAGTTCACTGGCATACCGCACGGCAAAACAAGCCTGTCTGCCCAGTTTCAAACTTGTTTGAAAGAAACCGCCCTCTCAGAACTTAGGCCGAGATGATGACTGATGTGGTTAATCATTTGTGACTTAAGCAAGTGCGTTTCACAAGGCTGGAGCTGTGCTGAACCCAGAAAATGCAAGTCTGTTGTGGACAGGAGTAATAAACCTTTGCACAGTAATAATTGTGAACTTAAATCACCCAATTATATTGTGCTGGTTGGCTTTTGGTCTCATTCCCAGCGGGGGGGGGGGGGGGGGATAACATGGAAGAAAACCTCAGCAGATTTCCGGGCGTTGAGATGAGCAGGGAAAACCCTGGAACACGATATGTGTGTGTGTGTGTGTGTGTGTGTGTGTGTGTGTGAGAGAGAGAGTGTGTGTGTGTGTACATGCGCATGTATAAATACTCGTGTGTGTGTGTGTTACAGACTCTGTGTGAGCAGCTTCGCCAGGAGAACAGCGAGCTCCGTAAGAAGATGGAGGAGGACCTGCAGCACAGAAACCAGGACCTGGAGCTGCTCAGGTGAGCTGGAATGGCCCCTGGCTGGCACCCGATGTTTGCACAACATTGCCGCAGCATTGTGCAGCGGGAGGTTATCTGTTGACCAAGCAAAGGACATATTTGCATAGTGTCGTAGGCAGGAAGTGACTCCTCAGGAGGCCCTCGTTGGCCACTGGGCGGAGTGGGGTCTGAGGATATGGACAGGATGCTGTCAGAGGGAAGTTCTCCTGTTGGCTCATCAGGGTCTTTCCACTCCTGCCCTGATGTTGCCGCTGGCTGAAAGGGGGCTGAGGGCGTTTCCCATGGTGCTCTTCTTCACTTTTGCTCTCCCCGTCAGGCAGGAGAACCTGAAGCTGAGGAAGCTGGTCACCGGCAGCGAGGAGCCCACGGGAAGCCAATCGCAGGAGGCAGTCAGGGAAGACGTGGTGAAACTGGAACCCCTCGGAGCCAAGATGGAGGCGGCCATGACTCAGCAGGTGAGCCAGTCTGCCTGCGAGACCCCATTGCGTTTCTCATATCCTCAACATGGGATGGCTGTTCATTTTAGTCACACTAGCCCTATGGTTGGAAATGCTGCTTACTCATTCCTGTGATGTGGAAACTGATATGACTAGTCCTGTTTTTGCTGACCCTACTCCAGAGTTCACATAGTACAGATAGGAGGACATGACCAATCAATCAATTTTTCCATATTGCTTGCCCAGGGTTCCATTGATTTTAAAGATTTTCAGGCATTGCCTGATATGTCCTACCATATGTGTTAAGGCATTTTTAAATGTATTATATTAGCATATTCACAGTTGTGGCGTGGTAATACCTGGAATACTGCATTCCAGGTGGTTAGGATGGTACTTTAACTCTTAACTGAACTTCAGAGCTCACCATGTTCCAGGGGATTTGGATGCTACTCTAGCTGTTAACTCCGTTCTGCCATAGCCCCCTCATAGTGTATGCGGCTTGGCTGGATGAGGGCTGGGGGTTATTTTCAGTGATAGTGCTGTAATGTGGCCTGGCAGTATGATTTTCATGTGCCTGTACCAGGTGTAACCATAGACTCTCGCAAAGGTATAGACAAATATGGACCCCATATGGGGTCATATGGTCTGGGCTGGGTCCGGGACATTCACTAAGTGTGTGAGAAACCACCCCCACAGTGACTTGGCTTTGCATTGCAAGATATTGTCTAAATGACACAAGAACTGTGTCATCGGCACATAGGGAGACATTACACAAAGGAAAAAAAACTTCTATTGCGACGTGCTTCACGTCCTTCTGGGGAAAAATGATTGAATTTGTGTATTGATCGTATTGGTACCACTGACTTGCATTGAAACTGGTGGTTGAAACACTTATACTGGAGTTTCCCAACAAGAACAGGAAGTGAGCTTTGAAATCGAAGCCCGTTTTTGGGCGTTTCGGTGTTTAGCGGGTTTCTTTGGTACCTCCAGGTCACTCTGTTCCCTGCTGTGTCTCCGGGCTCAGTCTGGGACAGGGGAGACGCTGGTAGGCATTCCGCCCTATCCAGGTGTGCTCGGCAGTCCTTTAGAGTAAATCCGCAGTGTTGTTTTGCGTTCATGCAGAGCACCAAAGGTGCAGAGAAAGCAGCGTCGAAGCCCTGCGACCCGGAAATGCTGGAAAAGAAGAGCAAGCCATGTGACCCAGAATCGTACGAGAAAAAGATCAAACTCCTGGAGAAGCAGAGGAAGGATGTGAGTCTCTTCTGTCACTTCAGAGAGATCGTGTGAGAGTGTGAGAGTGTGTGTGAGTGCGCGTGAGATATACCAGATTAATATTTACCAATTTACCAAGGGCGACATGGCTCAGGCAGTAAGAGCAGTCGTCTGGCAGTCGGAGGGTTGCCGGTTCGATCCCCCGCCCAGGCTGTGTCGAAGTGTCCCTGAGCAAGACACCTAACCCCCAAATGCTCCTGACGAGCTGGTTGGTGCCTTGCATGGCAGCCAATCGCCGTCGGCGTGTGAGTGTGTGTATGAATGGGTGAATGAGAAGCATCAATTGTACAGCGCTTTGGATAAAGGCGCTATATAAATGCCAACCATTTACCATTTACCATATTTGGAGTGCAGTAACGATCATTTCTGGCTTCCTTCTCTGGTCCTGACCATACCTGCAGTAATACTATCTCTCCTGTTGGTGGTGACCCAGGTGCTGGAAGTGAACAAGCAGTGGGACATACAGTGGAACTCCATGAAGCAGCAGTTTGAACAGAAGGTAAGCCGACACATACATGTGCGCACACACACACACACACACACACACACACACACACACACATACTCACACACACGCACAGTGAGGTGCTCAGTATCTGACGTGTCATCCCCCAGATCACAGACCTCAGGCAGCGGCTGGCGGACTCTCAGAAGGCCGTGGGGGAGCTGGAGGCAGAGCGGGAGCAGAGACAGCGGGATTACGATAAGAAGCTTCTGCTGGCAAAGTCCAAGATCGAGAACCTACAGGTGAGATATTCTCTTTCCCCACCTCTTCCTCACCTCTTTCAGTTTTTACCACCTCATGGGGTCTCGTTTCCATATGGGTGCCAGTTCGTCATGCGTAAATGACTTGACTGGTTGATAAGAGCTCTGTACTTCCCCGCTAGCATGCTTTCTCTTTCGCTGTGATGCACTTTACACTCAGTGACCCATATTCATTATGTTTATGGAGGAATGACTGTGTGTGTGTTTCAGACTGAGAAGGGGGTCTTTAGTACAGAGAGAGTGTGTGAGACTGATGTGTGTGTCTGTATGAGAGTGATGAGTGTCTGTGTGTGTCTGTGTGCATCTGTGTGTGTGTTTCAGGCAGAGAAGGAGGTCTTTAGTACATAGTGTTTGTGAGACTGATGAGTGTGTATGAGTGTGTATATATGTGTGTGTGCGTGTTTCAGGCGGAGAAGGAGGTCTTAAGTACAGAGACTGGGGAGCAGAGGCAGAAGGTTCGTTACCTGCAGGAGCAGCTGCTGCCGCTCAGTAAACAGCGTGAATATCAAGAGAAGGAGATCCAGCGCCTCAATCGCGTAAGAGCTCTGCCCCCTGCGTGTGTGTATGTGTGTGTGTGTGTGTGCGTGTGCGTGTGTGTGTGTGCGGTGCGTGTGTGCGGTGCGTTAGTTTTATGCATACGTATGTGCGTGTCTGGGCAGGCCCTGGAAGAAGCCCTGAACCTGCACCCCCCGTCGTCGGCTCAGCAACCTCAGTTTGGGAACCATGGAGACGGGTCGGGAGGCAGCCGGCGTCAGGAGCTTCTGACCCAGATCGCCGTGCTGAAGGAGCAGGTAAGCCCGCCCACGATAATTTTCATTTTTATTTTTTTTAAGCGCAGTAACCACTATCTCCGGCATGCGGTGTCTTTTTTTTAATGTAATCATACCTGATGCGGTATCACACCTCCAATTTTCTGTGCCAAAGTGAAATGCTTCCAGGGGTTAATAACATCAGTCGTCTCTCTTCAATGTTGATATGACAGCAACAGGGCCATGCTGTTTCCATGTGGTAGACTCACTTCCCGGGAGCGCGTGCAAGCATTTAAAGGATACGATTGACCGTCGGTGTGTCAGGGAGTGATCTCACTTTCTCGCCCCTCAGGTGAAGATCTTCGAGGAGGACTTCCAGAAGGAGAGGAGCGACAGGGAGAGGATGAATGAGGAGAAGGAGGATCTGCGGAGACAGGTGGACAGGCTTCAGGGCCAGATGACCAATCTCACCAATCAGGTTGGGGACTATTTTGCTGTACTGTTTCAGCAGAGAGCTTCGACCATAAACATGGGCCTGCTGAAAGCCTATTTGGGCTAGGCCAGGGTCTCCAAACCCTGGTTCTGGAGGGCCCAGGGAGTGCTGTTGTTGTTTTTTTGGGGGGTTATGTTACCCAAAAATCAACAACCTGCAGTGCAGTCCATAAGTATTTGGACAGTGGTACAATTTCTGTTCTTTTGGATCTGTACTCCAGCACATAGGATCTCCATATGGGGTGATCGATCTTGGAATTACATCCTGGTTCTGAAGGGCCTTGGCATTTGTTATTGCCGTTTGTCAAGATGAGGACCAGAGTTGTAACAATGAAAGTTAAGGAAGCCATTATGAGGCTGAGAAATAATAAACAGTCAGAGACATGGGCAAAACAATAGGCTTATTGAAATGAACTGTTTTGAACATCATTAGGAATAAAATGATTTATTAGAAAAGGTTTTATTAAACTTAATCAAATACAGAAGGAGATAGGATGCTTCTGTACAAGTCAGAATTCTTTCTCATGCTGCTACTAGCAGTTACAGTACTGTGCAAAAGTCTTAGGCACCTCTATAGCATTCTGTACGGAAAAGATTCTTTAAAAAATAATTCAACGAAAGGTTTAGGACGTTGGATAAACGTACTATACATTTTAGTAATTTGGCAGAATAGTTAAAAACTGAATCAAATCAATATTTTTTGAGACCACCCTTCGGCATTAAAACTGCATCACTTCTCTGAGATAGCCAACGCTGTCCTGTTGTTCCAAACATGTTGGAGAACTTGCCACAGTCCTTCTGCAGACTTTGGTTGGCTCCTTGCTTCTGATCTCAGACAGCCTTGATCAAGTTTTTATGTAAAAAGTAGTCAATTGCTTACAGTAATATTTAACTTTTTTAAATTAAATACAAAAATGTCTCTGTAAAATTAAATCTTTTGGAAAATGAATATTTGGAAATCTCCAATTAGTTATTTTATACTAACAGACACAAGAAAATAAACATATATATATATATATATATATATATATATATATATATATATATATATATATAATAAAGTCTAGTGTGCCTAAGACATACACCCCGCCCACAGTTAATTTTTGCCTCCACACTTTGCTCTTGCCATCACTCTGATATACAAGTCAGGCTTTGTCTTATTTGTCTACAATACCTTTTTTCCAGAACTTTCTAAGCTCTTTTAGGTACTACTTAGCAAACTGTAACCCAGCCATCCTGATTTTGCACCTAACTAGTAGTTTGCAACTTGCAGTGTAGCCTCTGTAGATCTGATTCCAAAGGCAATCAAACGCCTATCAAGACTATCTGAAGCTTTCCTATACTTGCTCCAACGAAGCGATTGAATACACCTGCCTAATCAGAAACAGCTGAGAAGCCAACTGTCCAATCACTTTTGGTCCCCTAAAATGGGGGATCTGTATAAAAAGAGATGCAGGGATCACCCGATATGGATGTGATTACTCTCGAATTAAAGTTGACAGTCTGCACTTTAACCTCGTGTTCTTTGGTTGCATTTCAATTCCAGTGTGCTGGAGTACAGAGCCAAAAGAACAAAAACTGTTGCACTTTCCAAATACTTAAGGACTTAGGACCATGTGGCGCTGTAGGACCAGGGCTGGGCACCCAAGAAGACCCTGAGGCTTTTTAAGACCAGGGCTAGGGATCCTAGCAGGCTCTGTATTAGCTCCTGTCAAGGCTCCCTTTGACGCTGCATGTTTAATTCTGTTGTGTAGCTTCTGTGAAATTTCTATAGGATGGGCTTTCTAACTGCTATTTCCCCTGGGTGGCTGGTTCTGTGTGTTTGCTCGCGTGTGCGTGTGTGTGTATGCTGGTGTGTGGGTGCGTGCGTCTTTGTGCATGTGCTTGTGTGTGTGCGCGCGCACGTGTGCGTTTCTGGTCTTCAGCTGCATCAGACACAGAGTGAGTGTCAGAGAGAGCGTGCAGAGAGGTGTAAGCTGGAGAGACTGCACATGCACCTCAAACAGGTACCTGCACCCCAGTGAGCCTGTACCCCCCTGCCTCCCCCCCCCCACAATGCTTTGCCTCTGAAGCACTTCCCGACTGCTCCACCACTTACCCCCTCCCCATACCTGCCCTCTGTCTCTTCATCTCCTGTCTCTTCATCTCATTTAAGCTCTCATTAAAGCTCTAAATGCCTTGCATGTTCTGCAATTACCGTGTAAGGGGTTTTTGTACTTACCAAAGTCGTATCTTGCTGACCAGTGCCCCCTTGTGGCACCTTAATTGAATGCTCCACACAGACTGTTCCTGTGCTGCCTCATTCTCCTCTGTGTGAACCTCTGTGTAATGGAGGGTTAGGTCTCTGTCTGTTTATGTCCATCTGTCTGTTTATGTCCATCTGTCTGTGCTCATGGTGTTGTCCAATCAACCGTCAGTGATCCTGCCTGTGGGTGGAGCCGGTTACTACATGGAAAGGGGCAGATTAGGATATTTTGTTCTGTTCAGGTTAGATCAGTCCAGCCTGTTGATACGTTTACATTCAAGCGTTTGGCAGATGTTCTTATCTGGAGTGTTTTAAATCATTATTTTTTATTTTTTATTTAACATGAAATCTATGTTTAAAGTTGGTTGGAAAGTTAAAAATGGATGAAAAATAAGTTATAATTTAACAAAGCAATTTGGTTAACACCTTGCATAATGGTAAGACTGCAGCGTCTCACCAGTGCGTCAAACCTCTTACAGTCTCGAGCCCATTTCCCGAACGGCAATGCACCGCTGCCCAAACCCTGAGTACACTGGAAAGGATTCCGCTGTAAAGTGTGGTGTGTTTCTTTAGGGCCCGCATGAGCGACGTACCTCAGACCCCACGTCCAGCTCTGCCAACGGGCCCCTGAGCCCCCCCTACATTGGGCACTTCGCGGCCCCCGGCCCCCCCGCCCCGTCCCAGGGCTTCGAGGCCTGGCCCGCCCACTGCCCCCCGAGGATGCCCAACATCGGCCCCACCCACGGGCGGGACTTCCAGCCCCATCACCCAGTAAGCCCCGTTCCCCTCCATGCCCTGCCCGCCCCCCACCCTGCCTCCATTTTACAGATGACATGAGCCACGTGCGTTGGGCTTACTGTTGCCACGATGTACACACACTCAACTTTTTTTTTTCCGCCTATGCCATAATCTTTGCTTTCAGGGGTTCCCCTGGCAGACTTCGTTCCCTCAGCCCCGAGGCGGGAGAGCACCCCCAGAGGCCCCACGACCGCCCCCAGAGAACACAGGTAAGCCCCCTCCACCCCGCCCGACACTGCCTTGTTGTTAGGGTAGGGCTGTGATGGTGTGAACATTCCATGCCATGATTTTCCTGGCCAAAATATCAAATTCGCGTTAAAATTTACCAAAACCAAAGTATCAAAACTGTATTGCAATCATTTCACCACAGTGGCAAAATCCCAGTATTGGATAGTTTACCAGTCCTTTCTGGAACTTCCCATTTTTGATCCAAGACAGGTTCTTTGCAAATTCTTACAGTTCAGGGCAACCGTAACCATGAATGGTCTGACATTACAGCAGATCAGTGTTATGTGTCGGCAACATCTGTGTCACTCTTTAAAAAAGAAAAAAGAAAATAAGAAATAATAATAATTCTAATGTGTGCTTTTTCTCACTGGAATGGTGACGAGCAAAAAATGGTTGTAACTGATGTCTACTGAGGTCATTTATGTAGCTAGTATCTTCATGTAAACCTGTGAGATAAATACATTTGCCCGGGGGTGTAAATGCGTCTCACATTCACAGATGCCCCTGCCGCAGGGTTCGGGAAGCGGGAGCGACAGAACATGGACCCCGGGAAGCACTGAGAGCTGCAGCTCTGCACAGGGCTACACCGGGGCACTTATTGTTGGGTTGGCATAGTGAGTGAATTCATCCTGAAATAAATTTCTTACTGTATAGATATTGTATCGTAACATTGTTTATGCTAACCTTTTATAAACCTCTGTGAAATAACGTTTTGCTGATTTAAAAAAATATATTATTGTAATACAGATCATTTATAGTTGATCTCGTTGTTAGTTATTCCGTATAAAATCCTGTGTTTAAAGGATTCCAGATTTAAGTTCTATTTTTTTTTTTTCCCTGGAAGAAATGGTCAGGCTTCAGTAGAAGTGGACGGATATTCTTGTGTAATTGCACATGGTCACCCGGTTGTGTGGGCACAGTGTAACTGCATGGAAAGATTGAGCGACTGCTATTTGAATGCTCTTTGTTATATATCTGGTGTAATTGCAGAAATGGTAGCAGGAATTAGTTCTATTTTGGATTGCAGTTTGGCCAGGATTGAGGAGTGAATGCAAAGATAATCACTTGCTCATTAAATCATTCTGTTTGGCAACAGTGAGTCCACACAGTACACAGCAGTTACATTGAATACTCACAGGGATAAAAACCATCTATGTAATATAATCTGTTCCTGATTACATTTTGCAAATCTTCATATTGTATCATTGATATTGTGATGTGTTCAGTACCATAGTTAGTACAAATAAGAAAAGGTTTTGGCGATAATGTATAATTACCCAAACCACGAAGACAGGTTAAATTTAATGTATTAATGGGTTAATAAAATGAATTGGTGATCACACCTACCAAAAAACACAGTCTTGACAAAAACACAATGTGTACAAGCATTGTGTTAACGTTGTCTGAATGTTGTACACGCTATGTTTTCTTTTTTCTTTTTCTTTGTATGTTACTGTCATTGTCTCCCTCAATGTGTTCAATATAAAATATTACAAAACGATTTTACCCTGTTCTTAAATAAATTAATGATTAATGTTCTGGAAAATGAAAATTCTGGAAGTTTTGTGGAGTAGAGCCCTTGAGTGGTTGTGACTGGCTTTTTGCTAGCATGAATATTCTTTTTCTTTACCACTGGTCATGAGAGGTTTTTTTTTGTTGTAATTTACTAGTAGACCGAAGCACTCTGTGTCAGGCACATTTTTTGTACTCGAATTGCATAATAATAAATATATTGGGAATGTCATTTTTTCCAGTTTTATTGTAGTTATTTTGGTTCCTGCATGGTGTTGTGTTCTTTAGTTTTGTCTTCATTCAAAGATGCCGTGAGGGCTTCTCTTATTTGACTATACTAGTGAGCCCTTGGTGAAAAGGTTTTCCTATAGTCCAAGACAGGAGAAATGTGTTGCTCTACACAGAATAGTTTGGACAAAACCAGCATTCTCACCGACCCCGCAGATAGTTAGGCTCCCTAGTAATGAAGTCTAAATGAATGGAATGGAATCTGTTTAAAGTATGTGGAGGAGCTGGCAGAGGGAAGTTTACTCTGCTGTGAGGAGAGAGAGCGGGCTCCACTTTCCAGATGAAATGGAAGATGTTTGTGTCAGCTTTTTCTCTATTGATCCCTACCTCTTTATAACTGAGGTCTCAAACTCGGGTCCAGAATGCCTGCAGTGTGCTGATTTCCTGTGTTTCCGCATTTCATTTCAGCCACTAGCCATACAGTCCACACCTAATTTCCTAGGCCTAAATTGGCTGTTGTCCACAAAACCGCTACTCAGTAGTTATGTTTGTTTTGAAGACTTTGCTGCATCAAGCACATAAAATCTGACAAGAGCATCTTAATGACATTAGTATTGAGTTTGTGTGAGGGAGTTAATGTTTATTGGACCTACAATTTGTTAATGGTACCTATTTTGTGTAAGTTCCATTTCAATAATTTCAGGAAATTATACCAGGTTATTGGACTGAAAAATGAACATGATGCTTTTGAGTATTTGTGTTCCATTCATTTAAATTGTTACCCCAACTCTATTAGTCATATCCACAATTGTAGGCACAATTGGTAATGAGATGATACCCACACATTGCTGCTGACAGTTGGTCCAGACAAACCGGGCAGCTACGGTTATTCATATAAAATTCAAAACATTTTCCCATCCCACGCATTGATAAGTGGGGCAAATTACTCAGAAGGATTTAGTGACACTATAATGTGTGGCTTTTGCTTTTAGTCTGAGGTAGCATGTATTCAGAAGTGCACCCCTTCAATGTGTGATGTATTTACATTTCACAAGCAAGCGGCAAGTGTTGGTTTTCTTTAGGAATTTCAGATTTTCAGTGAAATGAAAGTATGAGACCTGAATGCACTATTATTAGGTGAAGGGAAGCAATTCGATAGGATGCCGCTGTTTTAAACCTGTTACCTGAGCAGCAGCTATTCTGTTAAGCTCTGTTAATAAACCCTCAGGGGCTGAATTTATTAGCCTTCAGTTGTGGAATAAGTTATTATTTTATAATGGGTTAGAAGATTGTTTACTCAATTCTTATTGATTGATTTTATTAATCAGAAAAAAAGTTCAAGCAGAAAACATCATCCAGTACCATTCATTAAAACTTTGGGACGTTTGAAGACCAAGGTAAGCCATTCAAACAAAACTAAAACCATCATGGTACCTTCAGCTAACTCCTAGAACTCACACAAGATAATGAGCCTGCAGGCCTGGGATGTAAAAAAAAATGTTTATTTAGATTTATTTACAAAAATGAAATGATTATTATTTTGGAGGAGGAAATAAAATTCTGCTTATGGCCCCCAAAATCTCAGGGGCGCCTCTGTGCACAGTACATGTGAAGGTCTGGAACAAGGAATGCTGGGAAAATGAAAGCTCCCTGCAGTGTGTGTAAACGGGGTTGTTTACTCTAGCTGGGAGACAGGCACGCATCCCGCCCACGCTTCCTGTTGATACAGCTTCGCTGCTGCTTTTCTGGACTGTCCTCTTTAGCCCCCTAGCATGTCTCCCTCTTGATGGGGATATTTCCAACATTCATTTTCTGATCCAGACTAAAATGCATTAAAATGAACTCTGTAGATCCGGATCAGTTGTTCAGTTTAGCAGTAGATGCTAAAATAACACAACTCTTAACCCCTGTTCATCATGAACGCGTGAAAGTGAAATGAAAGTGTGGGAACATATTTACAGTGTAAAGCTACATGAAGGCACAGACACTGCAAATTGTCCACATTCAGTCCAAGCACCATTTGCTCAAATCAATGAACGATGAAGTAATTATCTACTGTACATGTACCGTATGCACAATCTGTAGTGAAATATTGCACAGAACCACACTGTGCTTGATGAATTATTCCTTGTTATCCAGAAAATGCATTATCGATAATTCACTCACTGACTTCTATGTATTGCATCCCAGATTTAGGAATTTTGCTCATATTTTCAACAGTTCAGTAGTTAGGGTGGGTTTTTTTCAAGTTCACATGCACATTCATTTTTATAATCTTCTTTTAATATTATTACAGATTATTTTATCTGTTAACTGCAAAAATATAACTGTTAAAGTAACAGGTTTGTTGTTTACATTGTAATGATGGGTGGTATGAAAACACATGCATGCACATGAACTTCCTGAATTTAGTGTCTGAGCAACTTCTTCATTTGTGAAAAAGTTCCCTTCTTGATATTCCTTTCCTTAAAAATATCCCAGTTCCTATTCTGGGAATATTTTTTCAATTATAGGTGTTTCCCATGAGTTTCTATAATAAATTATACCTGTACATTGCAGACAATAACTTGGGAAAGTTTGTAAAAATTCCGACTGCGATGTAATGTTTGTAAATTCCCGGTTAAACCGATGTTTGTGGATTTTGAATGACTGTACTTGTCTTTGTGGATGGTGAGATGGTGACTGGCTTGTCTCGCTCATGAGTCATGACCAAGTGTTATGAAAGCATTATCCAAATATTATTCAAAGCTTTTCTCCCACTGATGGTTCTTTATATATATATAGTATGTATATATATATATATATATATATATATATATATATGTATATATATAAAAGCCTATGTGATTTTGATACTGTTCCCCACAAAATGACATAAGCAGCTGATTTTAAAAACTTAAAGCTGATGTCGTTACCGTTAGCAGAATAAGTGAATGTAATGTTTGGTATAAAGTTTGGGCCTGAATATTATTGGAAAAGGGCCCACTAGTGCCTTTTAGATTACATTTGTGGTTGTCAATGTTTTCTAATAAAAATGCAGTGTACGTATATATAGTCAATTATATGTATTATGAGAACTGGATTTTATCTTCTTTGTTTAAAAATGCAATTTGCAGAATTACTAATGAAATGTAATCCTTACACTGTTATATGTGGCATGTCTAGCTTAAGCACTCATTCACAGTGCTGTGATGTAACCCACAGTCCTATGCCAGGCAGTCCCATGGAGCCAAAGCATCGCCCAGGGAGGGAGGGAACCAGTCAGCAGGGCTTCCTCTGCCTCATCCCAAAAAAGAATGATGGAAGAAATGAAGGCCTCTGGCACAATAAATGTGCAAATATACTGTGAAAATATGATGACTGGGTATAAAAAACCCCTGGTAACACCTGGAGAGTAAAGGTCTCATCTTGGACTAATTGGTGCACTGAACCTTTAAAGTTACACTGTGGCTGTCAGTAGTGTGGACATTATACACTAACCACCTAGCCATTACTCACTTCTAGTTCCATTAGCTAGACCTCTAATGCCCACTTACTCTGTGATTCATGAATTCCTGTAAGTCACAGGGCATGACTGTGACTCTTCCCCTGTATGAGGAGGAGACAGATAGATGCTACCGTGTGTGGCTGTGGGTTAAGACAGCAACTATTTCTCCAGCCTCTGGACTCCATGTCCATTGGGAAGGCAATAGCACGAGTCCATCCAGGCCTTTGAGGGGCAATCACTGTACAGTTTACAGCTCCACTGCAGAAAGGAAGTACAAGCTGCCCTTTCAAATGCGTCAGCAGTTCTGGTGCCTGCCAGGGCTAGTGCGAACCCGATAGAGGATGAGACCGACTGCAGGGCCAGCTAACAAGGTAGTCATGACGACAACCGTTGCCAGGATTACCAACAGAATTGCCCATATCTCCAAAACGTGTTTTGGTGGCAGTGTGTCCATCGATGTAGAAATACCTTCCATCTGCAGGTTGGGGGAAAAAAAGAGGAAAAGTCACAATAACAGATAGATAGTAAACAAGCCTGGATGATATGATAGGGCCTTTTGGGAGACATGCCGTTGGTTTCCTGTTTCACGCCCTGCAGCGACTGCAGAATCTTGCCACAACCCCTTCACAGAAACTACACTGATTAGTAATTTCAGTTTCCAAGTGCGTCAGGCTTACGTCAGAGGACGCTTGAGGGGAAGGAGTGCTGCTGTCATGATACTCTTAGAACAAGGAAAACAAACATCAATCCTAGAGGGCCACCGTATCTGCTAATTTTATGTGTATTTCAGCACTTAAATGCTTCAAGTAATGGACTGAAAAATCCACACACCTTATTTCTAAGGGCCAAATTCCCTGCTGATTGAGAGGAAACGCCAAAAACACCCAGACACTGTGGCACTCCGAGATGTCGGTTTGAGATCCCTGTCCTGCATGCAATCCTTTCAGCAATCCTTTCCATTACAATTTACAATTTTCATCGGCGCGTCACAAATGGAGAAGGCTGCAGGGTTGGTGGATTTTATACAATTTATGTTTCAGAAAGCATACATATGCGGAGAAGTAGTAGCCTACTCTTTTGAAATGACATGCAATCATTCTCAAAGGAAGTAGCTACACAAAGTAATTTTAAACGAAGCTCGAATAAAGAAAAACGGAAAACTTGAACTCATTCCATGCATTACAGTAACACAACGTGAAAGATCCACGTGCCCAGAGTGATGCTTTACGTAATCTTAGTGAGCTGAAGATATCTCAGATATGAAGCGCATCTAAATAATTGCATGCTGCTGTAACCTATGCTACAAAATATGTTTGATATCTTTCTTGAAAGTCGGTCAATTAAAATAAACGGGGAGACTGTAAATATAGTTTTGTTTTACTAACTAACTGAATGCTGTCTAACACTTAAAAGAGGCTATTGATGAAGTGAGATATATTTTGCGCATAACTGTGTCGCAAGACTCAATAACTTTGATATGCTGTCATGGTTTAAAAACATCAATAAACAAACATAAAACGTAGAGCAACTAATGGTGATATTTCACATTTAAGGAGCTTACCAAACATAATCAAAATAAACTCACCTCGAGGTTAACGGCTAGTTTATTCAAATTGCAGATTTAGATGCGTTAAATGTTCCTCGGCGGAAATTCCTGTAGGAATATGAAAATAAATTATATTTGCGAGCCTCGCGTCGTCCTTTCAAAAGTTCTGCTGCTTCTTCTTCTCACAGCGGTTACCAAAATGACGGAAGGAGGACAGCGATTGGCTGGTTTGTGAGGCAGATGAGTTTAGCCCTGGAAGTTATGATCAATCTTTATTTTCTTGCAATTCACCAGGCTGTGTCACTGTCAAAGATGCTGAAGACACTGCACCTACATGGTTTCAGGTTTGGAAGATGATTACATTATTTAAACTGGATTCAAATTATGTGACTAGTCACTCATGTAAAACTAATGGTATCATTTTTTATGTTAAAGCACCATGGACATGATTATACGTTGTAGGTAAGTCAGGGAACCAAAAAAATGAGGTATAAATACAGAAAAGTAGCTACTTATGTGTCAGTATCGTCACAGACTCCAAATTGAATTTGTCCTGTGTAAAATAGGTAATTGTTTTGGATTAAAATAATATTCTATGATTTACTGAACTTGTCTGGTGTATTTTAACCCATGCAACCCTCAAGTCTAGTCCCCTTGATCCAGGTCTGATTCAGAGTGGGCTTACTTTTAACTTCCAGGCATGATATAACCAACTGTCCTTCACAAAAAATGTCCCAACACAAAATCGACCAGCACTGGACAGATTAGAGGCATGGAATAAGTAATTGCAGGTCCAGGGTGTTGACTTCACCCACTCACTTGTGAATTGTGGCATTGACCCCATATTAACAGCAACAGCTTTTAAAACAAGTAATACATTACCATTGGCCACCAACTCTGTTGTGTAAAACTTTCGTTTTAAATGGCTAAATGTAAGTACCATTTACTCTTAAATAAATGTGTATTTACAGTTTCATGCGCTTCTTTATTTTTTAAAGAAGTATTCCATTTTAGATTTCAGAATTATGCCACAACCCACTCTGTCATCAACAGAAACAGATACTTTTATCTTCACATAGAACGCTTAGTTCTTTAACCAATTACATGTCAAGGTTTGGCGGGATACACCAATGATAATAAAGGTTGTATCGCGCGATTTGATAAGCGAGGACAAAAACAAAGACCATAGCACTTTCCACACGCTCCTCGCGAGTGACGTGGCGATTTTGGGGGAGGATTCTAAGCAAAGATGGCGTCCCTTCTGCAGCCCGACAGGGTCCTCTACTTGGTTAACGGAGAAAAACGGATTCGTTCTCCGTTGTCTC
Organism: Conger conger; assembly: GCF_963514075.1. Classification (NCBI taxonomy): domain Eukaryota; kingdom Metazoa; phylum Chordata; class Actinopteri; order Anguilliformes; family Congridae; genus Conger; species Conger conger. Next base: position 66,753,097 of record NC_083762.1, on the reverse strand, counting down.
AGCTTTATTTTTGTCGCTACTGCAGCGAGTTACGGTCTCTAGAATGTGTGTCCCACGAAGTAAGTTGTGTCGAATTCAAACTATAAACCCATTTTGTTATTTCAAATGCTAGGGTGGGGTTTGTCAACATATCACATACTGTTTCCACTCGCTCCGTGGGGGTGTTCGCTAGCTGTTTAGCCAGTAATGGGTTACCTTATTAAATAATCTAAATCAATGCTAAGATTAGATTCAACGCTTCTCTGTCTTGCTGTTGGTTACAGTTAGCCGATTGTTTAATTGTTTCGTTGAATGTATTCTCAAGACATGTAATTGAACCGGCCGCATTGTCAAGCTAATTAGCTCTTTGCCAACCTAACCTAGCAAGCAAAAATGGAAGGTGCGAGTCGCTTAATCATCATCACTATGTAATATAATTCCTTGCATCCCAGCCTGCTTCACTGAATTTGTATGAAAATAAAACATCGTAACAAGCTATACACGATGATGATACATAAACGACGTTAATAGTGATTGTTCTAGCTAAGTTATAACATTGCCTTGCCAGCCAGTTAGCTGCTTAGCTACCACACCCTGGCCGACTGTACAAATTACTCTTTTTATGGACATTTAAATACGACTAGCGTTAACATGCCCTCTGGTTTGTTTAATACGAACTACTGTCATCAATTGTCCTGAGTAAGATAAGGATTCGCTGTAAATATGGCCAGGAGTCATTTACATGCTGCTAACGTTGCATATGGAATTATCTGTTTATTAATGAGTGTTTGCGTTTCCTTTGCTGTCAGGTGGACTCTCACTACTGTCCAAGTTGCTTGGAGAATATGCCTTCGGCTGAAGCGAAGATCAAAAAGAACAGGTGTGAATCTTATTCTTCCATCTAAATAACCTGAGCACCTGAACTCTGGAAATAATGCTGGCTGATTAATTTGTGCAAGAGACAAGTAGTGTCGTTATAATCTGTGTTTAAGGGCAGACGGGCTGCAGCAAGCTTCATTGGAGGGTTTATTGCAGTGGTTATAAAACCACTGATGCATCCTGGTCTGAAAAAAAGGGATTCTTATTAACTTGTCATTTATACGCCAGTCAAAGTGTTGGTGTCTGCATTACAAATGGCACCAATGTACTGATCATATAAAAAGGATGCAAGCGACCTTGTATGGCGGTCTCCACTTTACACTCCACTCTCCCTCAGGTGTGAATAGTGATCTCTCGCTCTCTCTCTCTCTCTCTCTCGCTCTTTTCCTCAGGTGTGCTAACTGCTTTGACTGCCCATGCTGCATGCACACCCTGTCCACTCGTGCCACGAACATCCCGGCACCTCTACCCGATGACCCAGCCAAGACCGCCATGAAGAAGGCGTACTACTTGGCCTGCGGTTTCTGCCGCTGGACCTCGCGGGACGTGGGTATGGCTGATAAGTCTGTCGGTGCGTATGCTAACTGCAGGACTTTGCATCCTATTCGCTCACTCACTCACTCTCTCAGACAGACAGACAGACACACTCTCTCTCACTCTCTGTATTCCTTGAATGATATTCATTGCAGCTTCCAAGTAAGGGTTTTTAGAACACGATTATATTTTAAACTTCCCCTGAGTGTTTAACTGCTGCTGCTAATTTAACTGAATCCCTCTCTCTCTCTCTCTCTCTCTCTCTCTGTAGCCAGTGGTGGATGGCAGGAGCCGGAGAGTCCTCACACACAGCGTGTGGGTATAGCTGCATCAATGCAGTCCTATGCAGAGTGCTTTTACTGTGCAGTGGAGCTTAGTGTACAGTGCTTTTACTGTGCAGTGGAGCTGAGTGTACAGTGCTTTTACTGTGCAGTGGAGCTTAGTGTACAGTGCTTTTACTGTGTAGTGGAGCTTAGTGTACAGTGCTTTTACTGTGCAGTGGAGCTGAGTGTACAGTGCTTTTACTGTGCAGTGGAGCTTAGTGTACAGTGCTTTTACTGTGTAGTGGAGCTTAGTGTACAGTGCTTTTACTGTGCAGTAGAGCTTAGTGTACAGTGCTTTTACTGTGCAGTAGAGCTTAGTGTACAGTGCTTTTACTGTGTAGTGGAGCTTAGTGTACAGTGCTTTTACTGTGTAGTGGAGCTGAGTGTACAGTGCTTTTACTGTGCAGTAGAACTTAGTGTACAGTGCTTTTACTGTGCAGTGGAGCTTAGTGTACAGTGCTTTTACTGTGCAGTGGAGCTGAGTGTACAGTGCTTTTACTGTGCAGTGGAGCTTAGTGTACAGTGCTTTTACTGTGCAGTGGAGCTTAGTGTACAGTGCTTTTACTGTGTAGTGGAGCTTAGTGTACAGTGCTTTTACTGTGCAGTGGAGCTTAGTGTACAGTGCTTTTACTGTGCAGTGGAGCTTAGTGTACAGTGCTTTTACTGTGTAGTGGAGCTTAGTGTACAGTGCTTTTACTGTGCAGTAGAGCTTAGTGTACAGTGCTTTTACTGTGTAGTGGAGCTTAGTGTACAGTGCTTTTACTGTGCAGTGGAGCTTAGTGTACAGTGCTTTTACTGTGTAGTGGAGCTTAGTGTACAGTGCTTTTACTGTGTAGTGGAGCTTAGTGTACAGTGCTTTTACTGTGTAGTGGAGCTTAGTGTACAGTGCTTTTACTGTGCAGTGGAGCTGAGTGTACAGTGCTTTTAATGTGCAGTGGAGCTTAGTGTACAGTTTAGCTTAATTTACAGTAGTTGTAGTTGATTGTTCTGTAGTTTTAATATGCAGTAGATTTTAATTTACAATACATTTTATTGTGCAGAAGATATTAATTTAAAGATATTTTATTATGTAGATGAAGATTTTATCATTGAGTAGATTTTACAGAGCAGTAGTTTTATGTGTAGGGATTTTTAATGTTCAATTGGTATATGCATTAATTTTATGTGTTTACATTTTGGATATTGTTGTACAGTCCCATGACTGTTTTATGCTTTCAGTTCCTGATATTTGTAAAATTGAAGAAAGGGAATTTATTTATTTTGCGCTCTCTGCTTGCCGTGCAGAAGGACTTGTACCTTACGGCTTTAATTAAATGTGTTTTGGTCCAAAATGAAAAAAATTGAGGTAGACTCACAAGGCTGACATTGTTTTAATGAGCTCATTTACTCATATATTGGACAGCTTGTCTTTTTACATTGTATGATTATAGTATTATATATGTGGTTTTAATGTTCTGTTTATCTGCTGCTGCCTTGGCCAGGTGCCTTAGAAAAGAGATTCTAAATCTCATTGAGACTTCCTGGTTAAATAAAGGTTAATAATGATATTTTTTCTGTGAAGATTATTGCATATTGGCTGACAGTCTGTACTTAAGGCATGCAGTATATTACCTTATATTTTTCGAGGGCTGCTGTATTCCAAAGTACACCTCAATAAAAACTAGGCAATATTTATGAAATATTAAAAACAAAGCTTTGCGGTTTGGAGCTTTGAATGCAGGTGGTGCTGTGATAAGCTCCCTCAGTGATGGCAGTGGCGTGTTCTTCACAGATAAGCAAGCTCATCGAGTTCTACCAGCAGCTGGCCCAGAGGGAGAAACTGGACCGGGACCGCAAGAAGCTGGTCCGCCGGCGCATGTACGCGCCCCTGGCCTACACGGTACTCAGCCCCCTCACTGACCGTAACACAACCACCTTTGACCGCACAGATGCATGGTACTTGCAGCCTTCCCTCGGTCACACACCGACCGTTTTAAACCCTTTGACCGTGCAATACATTTTCAACTGCCCCTTGTGGGCAGTTATATTCAGTCATATTCAGTTGCAGGAAATCGTGATTCAGGTAACGTTATATTCTAGTTTCCGCCAGCGGAGCCCCACCTGCATAATATCGTGGTTAAGTTCCAACAAGGAACCGACCCGTGGCTTGCTACCAATGTGCATCCTCTGGTGTCGGGCAGGCATATCACATTCAGAGTGTGAACCTTGTCAGTCTCATGGTACCATAAATTTATGCGCTTGAGAAGTGAGGCTGCAGTCTACGCCTTATGTATTCTACACAACTTTCAGAATCCTAACAAAGGGGAGCATCTCTTATTTAATGACCACCTCATATAAAAAGTCTCTGATATTTCCGTCCGAGGAATGCTGACATTGCATGCATAGTTACAGGCTATGGTCGCAGGGGGGTCTAAAGACTAGAGATTAAATCAGCTTGATGTTCTTGCAAGAGTCACACACTAGCTAAATTCTGCATCGGCTACAACAAAGGCTGGTGATTTTATTTTATTTCTTTCTTCTGAGCTTGTAAAACTGCAAAAAACATGGCCAAAAAGTCCTGTCGTGTACCCCAGGCATAAGTGACACTGCGTCATGTGTGGTGGATGTTTGGATGGGCTGTTCTCTCCCTCTGCTTTTTTTTTTTAACTCCTGTAATCACAGGGTTTCCCAAGTCACATGTCACAAGTCCTCCAGTGCTGTTAAACTCTCCAGCACAAAGAGCCCTTAGATACAGGAGAAGAAGAAGGGGGTTATTATTTCTGAAAGTTCAGGGGAAAGTTATCATTGGGGAGTCTGGTGATGTGGCTGACCAGATAGGATTTGTTGTGTGAAGTGGCGGCTTCCACAGTTGAAAGCACTCTTGAATACCTATGCTTTTACTCTTAAATCTGCAGCTTACGTGTCCAGAGCCCTCTTTATTACGGTCCCCTCTGGTAGTTACTGTTTACTGTTGCCTAGCTTCGCTCCTCATCCTGTGATTTGTACCATTACTCTCCTTTTACTACCCCTATGCAATGTTTGCCTGTCTTAGACTGTGTGACTTCTGTTGCCATGATTCAGTATCATTTATCCTTTGCAAGTTGAATGGCACTTTTCCAATTTTATTATTATTATTATTATTATAGGCACAATGTTACTTCAAATCAAGGCAGTTCTGGCTGCAAAAGCTGTTGCTGGTTCTTTTGTATCTTGGCTGCGTTTTACTGAACCACCCCAAAATCTCAAGATATTTGAAAGAAAGCAATTCTGTGAGAGTTTGATGTGAAGAGGTTGTTTCTGGGGCAGGATCCCTGCTGTGCTGTGCGTAACAGCGCGTGACTGTGGGAAAGCGATTAGCGATGACCTGGAGAAGCTCACAGGGGTAAACATGCCTTACTGAAGGATGAGGCTCAGTCTGTGCCTTTTGCTTTCTCTGTTTAAGGAGAAGTTTGGCCTGGGCAGCAGAACTCCGAGGCAGAGATCTGGAGTTTCCATCGCCAGCCTGGCTGGCCTTTCGTAAGTAACTGCTCGGAACACGCGCACCCACTGGCCTGGCTTCAAAAAGCAGCCCAGTAGGGTCATTAAGCAAACTGTTCTGGGATCAGTTTTGCCTTTACTCTCATAATGGGTTTTGCGATTGACGGCGAGGTTGAAGGGTGTGGCGCTGTGATGGGACGTCATGGCTAACGCTGTGGTCGTGTTCACCCTGGCAGTATGAAGGAGGGTGAGGAGCAGAGGGAGGTGAAACTGGAGCCTGCGCAGGCCCTGGAGGAGGTGGAGCCGCTGCCTGAAGACTGCTACACGCGACCCGTCAACCTGCCCGAGGGTACGGCCTCCGAACCGGCCTCCGAACCAACCCCCCACCCCGGCTCACCTGCGCCTCTCACACTGCTGTAGGGGTTATGTCCCTGTGGCTGGAGGGTTACACCTGCTAACCATAAAACCTGGAGCTCATCATTCATCACACACTCGCTACTTGCATTTAACGGAGGGCTACACCGCTTCGAACCACAGAACAGGCTACCCACACACTAGGCATGTAACTAGTGTACTCCACAAATCCTGACTGATCGACTGATTGACTAATTTGTGTTCGAGGCTATTATTCATCACTAATGAGATTTTGTGGACTGTTTGCATGTTGATTGAGTATTTCTCCATTGATGGATGGATGAACTTGTCCTGCAGTGACCACCCTCAGGCAGAGACTGCTGTTGCCGGACCTCCAGCCCCCCGGAGTCTTACAGCTGCACCCCAAACACAAACAGCTGCTGATAAAGAGATCACTGCGATGCCGGGTATGTTGTTCTCTCCTCCACACAGCCAGGGGGCGCCGCTGGTGTACATGTCTGTCTGTCTTGCATCACTTCCTCCATAAGCTTTAGTCATTGGTTATTCTGTTCCCTGTTTTTTCCAGAAATGTGAGCACAATTTGAGCAAGCCGGAGTTCAACCCCACCTCGATAAAATTTAAGATCCAGCTAGTGGCTGTGTGAGTATTAATGTGGTTTTGGTCCAGTAGCAGGCACTGTATTAGTGTGCAACTAGTGTCCTGTTCCCTTTTCACTGGTTTCTCATAAGCAGCTCCTCCTTCTTCAGTGTGATTGATGTGACCTTTCTCTTCTGCAGAAACTATGTTCCAGAAGTGAGAATCATGTCCATTCCCAACCTGCGCTTCAATAAGGCAAGTTCGCCTCGTTCTGTGAAATGTTTGAGAGAAGGCCACTCATGCTATCTAATCCAGGGTGGTGTGCCACAGTGTCTAATGGACAGTGAAATAAGCTGTCTTTGGGTATCAAGGGTTTGGGGTGGTTCAGTTATTCTGTGCTGTGAAATGAAGGACCATCATATAGGTCATAAGGTCATACAGTATATCTCAGATGTCAGTTGTCAGTATGTTATGTCTCCACTGCTTGCCTGCTGATGTAAATGCTTTAAAGTAGTGGTCACATGATTGGTGATGTCACATGACTACTACTGTGCACAGGAGAGCCAGGTGCTGCTGACCCTGACCAATCCTGTGGAGAGCATTACCCATGTGACCCTGCAGAGCTGTGAGCCCAATGACCCTGACCATGCCAATAGCACAGCTGAGGTACTAAAATGCACACACACACACACACACACAAAACATGCATGTTTCATCACCTCCTTTTTCTATGTGTATCCTTTCTATTTTCTATCCTGTACACACCGCTAATTCCTGCGGCACGGTTGTTCAGTGTGCGGATAATGTTGTCCTGCCGTTGCAGTGATGTTGTGTGAATGTTGTGCTGCAGGTGGTGCTGCCCTCTAAAGAGCTGGTGCTGGCAGGGAAGGATGCAGCCGCTGAGTATGACGAGCTGGCCGAGCCGCACGACTTCCAGGACGACCCGGAGTAAGAGTCTCACACTGCTCATTACAGGCTATGTTACGCTACACACGGCGAGCTACGCTACTCACGGCGAGCTACGCTACTCACGGCGAGCTACGCTACTCACGGCGAGCTACGCTACTCACGGCGAGCTACGCTACACACAACGGGCTACGCTACACACGGTCAGCTACGCTGCGCTACACACGGCCAGCTACGCTGCGCTACACCCAACGGGCTATGCTGCGCTACACTCAACGGGCTACGCTGCGCTACACTCAACGGGCTACGCTGCGCTACACGCAACGAGCTACGCTACGCTACACACGGCGGGCTACGCTGCGCTACACACGGCGGGCTACGCTGCGCTACACACGACGGGCTACGCTACGCTACACACGACGGGCTACGCTACGCTACACGCGGCGGGCTACGCTGCGCTACACGCGACGGGCTACGCTGCGCTACTCACGACGGGCTACGCTGCGCTACACACGACGGGCTACGCTACGCTACACGCGGCGGGCTACGCTGCGCTACACGCGACGGGCTACGCTGCGCTTCACACGGCGGGCTACGCTGCGCTACACACGACGGGCTACGCTGCGCTACACGCGACGGGCTACGCTGCGCTTCACACGGCGGGCTACGCTGCGCTACACACGACGGGCTACGCTGCGCTACACTCAACGGGCTACGCTGCGCTACACTCAACGGGCTACGCTGCGCTACACTCAACGGGCTACGCTACGCTACACACGGCGAGCTATGCTACACAACGGGTTATGCTAAACTACACCAGTGCTACTCAACTCCAGTTCAATGTCTCAATGTCTGCAGGCATTTGCTCTGACCGTGCATGACACCGCCTGATTTCACACATTATTTTTCCTGCTTGGCTCAGATAAGCTAATTCGTGAAATCAGGTCGTGTAGCGCAACGGTTGAAGCAAATGCCTGCAGACACTGCAGCCCACAGGACGTGGAGTTGAGTAGCGCATACAAGCATACAAGCACAAACAAAACGCCTTCCTCCACCGTGAAGCAGTCAGCATGCCTCTCTACATGCAACAGACCATGTACCTCACACAACACGCAACAAAGCTGTAGGGCGGCCTGTAGTGTAGTGGTTAAGGTAAAGGACTGGGACACGCATGGTCGGTGGTTCTAATCCCACAATAAGGTGTAGCCACAATAAGATCCGCACAGCCATTGGGCCCTTGAGCAAGGCCCTTAACCCTGCATTGCTCCAGGGGATTGTCTCCTGTTTAGTCTCATCAACTGTACGCTCTGGATAAGAGCGTCTGCCAAATGCCAATAATGTAATGTAAAAAGCTTGCTTCATGGTTCTTAAGTCAATGAAATGCCCCTCTCCCTCTCTCCAGTGTGGTGGCCTTCAGGAAGTCCAACAAGCTGGGCTTCTTCATCAGGGTGACCCCGCGGGTTGAGCAGGGCGACGTCATCGTGTGCTTCAAGATCCGCCACGATTTCCGTAACCTGGCCACCCCCCTGCGGCCCGGCCAGGATACTGGGGCTCCCTGTGAGCCAGTCTGGCTGAGCCACCACGTGGAGCTGAACCTGGGACGCCTGGCTGCCTGAACAGCACCCTCTACTGGGCGGCGGAGTCCGCTACCCTCCACCTACTGGATGACTACACACATTACACCCATACAGACTGCTTCATACTTTTCAGGCACTTTCCCCAGAAATGTCCCCGCTAACAGAAAACGCGCTCACTATGTTGCTGTTATGTTGTGGCAATGTTATAACGGTGACAGAACATTCCAGTAACCGTGAGAACATTTTCTGTTAGCTGGGATGCTTACGAAACTGAGGCACCACATTCATTTGAAGGGGCAGGTATTTACTTGATATTTGGTATGTATGTTATAAGCACACACCGTTAACCCATGTCTAATTTTAGACAATAGGATTTTCTGCTCTGTGTTTTACAGTCGACATTGCATTTACTACTTTGTGTAACGACCATTGGGAAAACGCCCGGTGGAGCTGGTTAGTCCGTCAGAGTGTGACCCATAATGAAATGCATGCAGATACGTACGGTTGAATCGCGTTTCAACCGTGGTTTCACTTGCAGCAGTTTCACATTCAATTTAATGTTTTCAATGAAATTATTTTTGTTCTTTTAAAGTGTCTACTGTTCTTCGAACTGTAATGCATTACCACCTAGATAGCCACCGATAACTCAATGTCCACATATTTGTCAGCACTAATATTTATGGAAGTAACAAAGCTTTAAGAGCACTGTTGGTGGTCAGTTTCAAGATGTTAAACCGCTTCTTTAATGTGCGTCTAAATGGCACTGATACAGCACCATCTCTCAGGCCTCACTTAAAGGCCAACAATAAAGGGTGTGTTTCAGAACCACATATTAAGCTTCGTCCTGGACTAAACTTGAGTTCTGTATGGAGAAACTCATTCAAAATGGAGTTTAGTCTAGAGCTAAACCAGGAGTGCACAACTCCTGTCCTGGATGACTAGTCTGTGAGCTGGTTTTTGTTCCAACCAATTATCTTTATTTATTTTTCTGACCGCTCTAGAAATTATGCTGGTCTGCAGCTGTAGCTGGCGCATATACAAATGTGTGATCAAGACCATATTTAGCTAATTAAATAAGAGCAGAATTTGGCACAAAATCCTGAAACGGATCGGCCCTTGCTGTGCACCCCTGGTCTAGACTTAATCTGTGTTTGGAAACTGGCCCGGGTTCCAGGCTGCATTTGGTACCCTGGACTGATTTTCTGGGTTGGATCAGTTGGGCATCTTCCAGTTGTCCTAATAGACACAGGCACTCTTCCGTGTGGTGCCGGTTATTCCCGCTTGGGGGAAACTGTCAGATTTAGCTGTATTTGAGAGCAGCGTGGATCTCACTCTTGGTTGCACACATCTTAGAGTGGTCTGCATTTCCCCTGCACACTTATTAGACTGCTACAAGCTTCTCTCCTCTAACACTGTTGTTTTGGCATGTTGTTCAGTGAAGATGTCTGGTATCCATTTTAGCAGTCGCAGCTGCACCATTAAATGGAGCATAATGCTTTTAAAAATAAATATGACAAAAGATCTTCTGTTCATACGGTCTACTCGCGCTCAGTGGTAGATTTTAAAATGCACTTGTCCATTGAATATGCTACCTGTCTGACTGTGTTTGATGTAATAAGTGACTCTTCCTGCTGTAACCATGGAAACAATGTGCTTTCACTCTTGTAGTTCTACATAATCTGAATATTAATAAAGATTGACGGAAACATCTGGCTCCTTTTTTTTTTGACACCTGAAAGCAGAAGACTTTTACTGTAGACTTTGATCTGGTGACGTGTTGGCTAAGTTTTTTTTATTTTTTTTATTTTTTTATTTTTTAGAATTTGGGAGACCACTGTAGCATATTAAGCAAGCTATGTAACCATAATTATTTCTGTATATAGCTGTATGAATGGTTATTTTGCAAAAGCCTGGGCTGTGTAATTTGCGCTTGATGAGACAGGGTTGAGCAAATGAAGGCATCTTCCTAGGGATCTCACTTTTCTACAATGGTCGATCATTGCCACTGGGGGGTGCTGTTGTACTGTTTGAGTGTTGCATTCACCCGGAGCTCCAAGCTGTGAAGTACATTTAAATAATACCTGAAAAACATGCGAAATGCCCTTTAAAATTATGTCCTCACAACTATATTACGAACTTTGTTCTTTCCTTGTTTGTCCTTTTTTTTGTGTGGGAGGTCTATTGGTGTACTGCACTTTGAAGGTGACCTTATCTTGCGGGGAGTAGCGTTAGTAGCTGTCCTAATTAAGTGTCACCAAGTTTTTTGTCCATTACTGCCTACTAAATGCAATATTAAAAATGATAATTTAGGCACCACTTAAACACTAAAGTTTGAAATCGAAACCATTGTCCATGCATGTTTTAGCAGTAGAAATTTTGGCGATGGGTTCTTCTCGGATATACATGTTAATTTATTTTGGGGTCTTGGATAATTTGTAGTTCATTCTAATAGCCGTGTTCCAGAGCCGTCTTCGATAAACATTTGCTGTGTATGTTCTATAAAAACTAGCCTTTGAAAGCTTGTTTTTAAAATGCTGTTGCCTTGCAGTTCGGGCAGCCTGTAGCCTAGTGGCTAAGGTACATGACTGGAACCCAGAAGGTTGATGGTTTAAGCCCTGTAGCCATGATAAGAACAGCACAGCTGTTGGGCCCTTGAGCAAGGCCCATCACTCCAGGTGGGATTGTCCCGTGCTTAGTCTAATCAATGAATCAAGTCGCTTTGCATAAAAGCATCTGCTATATGGCAATAATGTAATATTTTTGATAATGATAGCTTGTTAGAGTCATAAGCTGACTTACAGGTTTTCAAGCAGGCATTTTAATTTTTAATGGTCTCTTTTAATCTACTCTGTCATGAGCTTTACAACAAAGATGTTATACAATGTCTGCTTCCCTTTGGTTGCTAGGTAACAGTGCTTGCTCAGAGTTCTCCGAAGGCTGAGAATAATGGTAGTGAATGCTTCTCATCCAAGTCTTTTTCTTGCCGTAGGATGTGTCAATACTACAATTATAAAAAGGCCCTCATGCTAACAGCAGTACTAGTCAATCGTATTCTATCATGTCCTGTTTAAACTGTGCAAACATAAGGATATACACACCCTTGTTGAATGGGAAGATGGTGCACTGCTAGAACAGTTGAATAACTGTTCTGTAAAGTGGCTGAATGGTGCTGGAATGCTATGAATTGCAGTAGTTCGTCCTGGCTGCAGGGGGCAGTATGTCACCTTGTGAGTAGATCCCTGCGCAGGCCCACTTGAAGATTTTGCACTTCTGAATTTTGCACTTCGGACACAATTTTAATTAATTCAAAATCACCGCCGTTTGTTTATTTTTCAAGCCATGTTCTTTGAAGGCAGAGTAATTATGGCTTGCTTTAGCCAGGAGTGTGAAATGCTTCATTAAAGCAAAAAGTCCTGGAGGGTGACAATGTATGTAGTTTCTGTGGCTTAGTTGAAATTTTCAGCCAGTCTCGGCCCTGAAACCAAATGACTTGAATGACACATGACGGAGTAGCACACTGAAAACGAGCCCTTTAGGACCGTCTGACACCCAAGGCTGAGACGCTCAAAGGCCAGTGGGGGGTACATGTGAACATGGTAGCGGAATGTTCCAGAAAGAGCCTTGGGGAAGCAGGCCTGGGTGAGTGTTCACCTGAGGACAGGGCTGCAGAGTGACTGGGCTTCAGCTCAGCCATGTAACCTAATGAAAGGGCTCTATTGTGCATTCCCCCTTCTGTAATTCCACCTGATCTGTGATCAGTGAGGCGGTGGGGGTGGAGGGGCATTCTTAGCCGAGGACAGATTTCACTGAAAATATGTAATAAAGCATCAGCCATGGCACTTTTAATTTGTTGTGAAGAATGCCTTTGCAGATCTCCAAAACTGACATCATCCTAACCATTCACAGCCCCTTCCCTAAAAAACCCATTCAAATATGTAAATAATCTCATGAAGCAACTATTTTCATGAAAATAAGATAATCTGTTTTCAAAAAAGGGAACAACGGTTTGGTGATTTTCAGGTAATCGACCAGCAAGTGCAAACGGGGTAGCCGATGTTTTTGTTGGATCTAGCCGGACATAATGTACCACCCTGTCGCGGATGCCTGTGAGTCAGAGAGCTGCTCACGCTCCAAGCTATTACTCAAAGCTGTTTATACGTCTCTGAAGAAGGCCTGTCCTCATTAGCCACCTTTTAACGGACGGTCGCTGTAAAGGCTAATTACACCTCCGAAAACAACCGCTCCTCTCTTTTTTTTAAATCAAATGCTATTTTCCCAAAACGGTGTTGCCGGGGAAATCGGAGAATGAAGCAGGCTTCTCAAAAAGAAGGTCTTACGTTTGTGTGAAACGTGTGAATCCATGTGTGCAAGAGTTATCGCAGCAACTGAATAATCTGGAACCTGGAGTGGAACAACGATATAACGATAGATTGACTTTGTGCCAAAATGAATCAGACTGGAGTAAACAGCTTTATACTTTCTGCACATTGTATATTTACTATTTGATATAATTTCATATCTTATTTTCGTTAAATGAAACAGTGTATTTACATATATTTCGGCTATGTAATGCATAACTAATTCCAGCATTCTGTTTATTTGCTGATTATAGACCAGATTATTGCAGTGTTCTATTGTGTAATTTAACTGAAAACAATGCCTTTGCTGTGGCTGTGATACTTTCGGGAAACCCTCTTCAAACAATCTGTTTGAAGAGCTTCAGGTTTGAATGCTGTCATGCTGAATAAACCATGTTCAGATATTCAGACTGTCCACAGAACAGGAGAAAGTACTGTATCTTAACCCAAAATGGAAGCAGATTTTGTTTTGTGTGTTGCTGGAATTAAGTTCTTATAAGTATTCCTTACCAGAAATGAAGATAAATGTATATGTATTGATATGTTCAGGGTTTCAGTTTGATCCTGACAGTCTTAGCAGAAGAAAAAGCTCATTTTGAATGTGATCTGACACTGAAGGCACATCGATGTCTTGATCTGTCAAACTGGTAGCAGGAAGATAATGGTAGCCTGGCGGGATGCTGTCTGGAAGGCAACCATCCCAGATCTTCCCAGCAATTAAATCTTTATTTTCCTTATTCTCCTTGACCAAACAGGACGAGAAACTGCTTCCCTCACGGAGCCTCGAACCCCAAACATTTCGTAAACTTAATTAGAGAGACTTTCCGATCACGCCGGTGTGGAGCCCTGGGTGGCAGTTCTGTTGAAATATCCCAGCATGCACTGCCATGGCCCAAAATTCAGATGCTTCTTTGGCAACATTCTGCGGTGTCGAGCCGTTTGTTTTTTCAGTCTGTGACTTTTCCTTCAAGGTTTTGCTGTATAAACTCCTCACAGGGCCAATGTAAGGCCTTTTAGGGCTGTTTCTCATCAGAGCTGTTTTATTTATTTAGGAGCTCCACAGTGACTTATGGGGACATTGTTATATTGACTGCATACTGTATCATGAAGCAGCTGCAAAATTATACATGACGCTAACCCAGCACAGATGGGAACAGTGGTTTTGCATCAGATGGAAACACTGCTAAATGAAGATACACAACAGTCACTATTGTAATAAGACACATGCTGTCATCATAATGTCAAGGAGCCACATACCATCGTCATTCTGATGTGCACTTAAAGCCTTAATAATGACCTGAAAATGAATCTAATTGGTGGCCACATGTTGCCAAATAGTGGCCAATGAGAGCATAGCTACCTTGCATATTGAATCTGCTGGTGCCAGATAAAATGACCTGCTATCGCCTGTTTAAGATTATACACAGACAGTGAGCACTTCAGCAGCGATCAGCAGCAGTTTCTGAGATACTCAAACCACTCTGTCTGGCACCAACAATCATTCCACGGTCAAAGTCACTTCGGTCACACTTAGATTTTCCCCATTCTGATATTTGGTCTGAAAAACAGCTGAACCTCTTGACCAAGTCTGCATGCTTTTATGCATTTAGTAGCTGACATGATTGGCAGATTTAATATTTGCACTAACGAGCTGCTGTACAGGTCTACCTAATAAATTGGTCACTGAGGTCTTGATTGGCCAGGAGCAGGACACAAGCAAGTTCCAAAAGCGTAGTGTTCCATCACCCTTGGGTCGACGCTGCCAAGTTTTTGGTTTTCTGTACAGCTGCAGGGTGTTCATTCTACCACTGGGTGGCACCAACGAGAGTTGACCAGGATGTGCAGCTATGAAAGGAAGTCATGAACAGAGATGGTTAGATTAGTGTTCGTACAGTGGTTTGAGAGATATGATGTCCTGGAGAACCACAGGGCTTGTTTTCACTGTAAAATTTGGTGACCAGTCTATACCTAAAACCGGATGAGGTGATTTAACTGGGTAACCAATTGATTTTTATCAATTAATCCAGCAGGCCTACTGACTCTACAGTACCGAGTTGGGCACCCCTTCTATAAGCAGCTACAGGGCAGTGCGTTTTTATTTACCAGAAACTAAAGACAGCAGACTCTGGTACGATAATAACCAAAACTCTATCAGTTGTTGTGCTTGTCGTGCTTGTCTCATGTTTGGTGCACTTTAATTTACTGCAATGTTTAACCTGAATCCCCAATTTCATGGCCATACACTGTATTCATCTGGAATATATTGCAGAGGTGCATCAGTAATGCAGACAGCTTTGAGTAGGATTTATGAGTTGTCTGCACAATGGTAAGATTTATAAGGTATTACATGATACAGTTATCCAGCGGTGCCTTATACAGCTCACATTACTGATTTATGCTTCATCATCTCTGCTGGAACGGTTAAAACAAGGTATTTTGCACCTCGGTAAGATTCGGCTTAAGGATGACGACAGAACCCTTGCAGCTGGACGAGAGGTGAAAGGTGAGGGGTCAGAGGTGATGTTTTGGCATGGCCGGACCTGTGGGAGGGAGGAGGGGTGGGGTTCCGCCATGCTTCACCGGCATTCCCGCTATGCTCCCAGTGACCGCCTGCGACCGTTCATCACCCGGTCCCGAAGCCGTGATTAACGGCGCGGAAAAGCGCGCCTTCGGCACTCCGTAAATCAGCACGGTATCAAAGAAGATCCAGCTTCATTACAGAGTGGAGGCTCTGAGACCTTTTCATTATGAACGGGGTGACACGATGGGAGATACACCCGCACAGCGATGGCTGGGCCTTGGTATGATAAACTCTGCATATTTCAGTCTTTTAAAATTCCATTTCCACCATTCCCAAGGTCTATTGCTATCACTTATGACTCCTCGGCGAAAAATGCTCCTTGGTGATTAATCTCCATGCTGAAGGCCCGTTGGAAAAGGCCTTCATACGCACCCATCAGCCACCAGCTGACTCTGTGATGCACTGACAGGCTGCAGACACTGTGGTCATACTGTCTGGAATGATGTCTGGGCTTGGGAATCAGTGAGGGAGGGATTGGCTGAGGGCTACCAAGCGTGCATGCGCACAGGCACGCGCTTAGAAACAAACTTGATAACCCACTCAAACACGCCCACACATATTTGAACATTTGAATGTGAAGACTGGAGGTAAAAGATTATGCACACTATTGTTTCTGTTCAAGTTGAAATTTCCTGTGATATGCAAGTTGAACTCAATGCTTGTTCAAGGTAAAAGACAAAGGCTAGTAATGGCAGTAATACACTTTTGGTTTCAAGAGCACTTATATGCCTACATATTGCCTCTGATATAATTACTCATACAAGTACTGATGAAATTGCAGGAATATAATTATTGTTGAAATACCTCTGGTGTCTAATGGACTGCTGCTCATGACTGGATGGAGTAAAATGACTGGATGGAGTAAAATGCCTGACTGGGCTTGTTGACAGTAGGGTTGAACACACCACATATTACTGGGCAGAGAACAACTAGGCTTCTCAGTGTCAAGGGTTCAAAGCAGGTCTCAATGGCCTGTTGCATCTCACACTGGAGCACTAGAGAGATGAAGTGCATGACAGTGAGAATCAAAGTTGCAAACTTTCTTCCTGGTTATTTCTTTGCTATTTTAATTATTTATTGTCTTTTGAACATTTTGAGAGCAACACATTTCAGTGGCTTTCCATGATACCTTTATTGGGGCGAATTGTAGCGTAGTGGTTAAGGTAAATGACTGGGACCCGCAAGGTCGGTGGTTCTAATCCCGGTGTAGCCACAATAACAGCCGTTGGGCCCTTGAGCAAGGCCCTTAACCCTGCATTGCTCCAGGGGAGGATTGTCTCCTGCTTAGTCTAATCAACTGTACGTCACTCTGGATAAGAGTGTCTGCCAAATGCCAATAATGTAATGTAATGTAATGTAATGGACTAGCATTTAATATATAAATAAATAGAAAGTTTTGTGCAAATTGCACTGCTGATTTGGGAGAGTGTAGACAACCATGATTCTCTTCTGAAACATGTGGTGTTGCAAGATCATTTTTTTCCACACTAGCTAAGCTTGTATAGAGTGGAGTCAGAGGATGACCTTTCATATGGGCTTTTAACCTGGAGTCCACAGACAGCCAATTGACCAGCAGGGTTCGCTAGATAGCGATGAAACATGGGTCCCTTATGCAGTTATAACACATACAGTAACTGTTTGTTTGATTTAATCTTCCACAGTTTATTGGGAGTCTATAACAAGTTTGGTGTAGTTCCTTCATTTAACCTTTTTTATTTACCTCAGTAATCATAGTATGTGACATTTCCTCTGAAAGACTTGGCTCTGTTTCTTGAGTTGCTGATTATTTTCTTTGCCTGTGTAGTGACTAAATTAGTCGTGTTTAGTCTGCTAGTCTGTATTTCTGTCTGTCTGTATTTACTGAATAACAGTGAACTTTCCTTGGTAGTGTTGCAGATATACATTAACAAATGCTGACTGCCTACACATTTCCCTCTGTGTGGATGTGTGCAATGGACTGTATCACTGTTGAATGGACTAGACTAAAAATGACATACAATTTAAGAGAGTAATAAGCCAATTAGAAAAGGGGAGAAAACACTTTCCTTTTTCATCTTTGAGGCCGACAACAAATTTTAAGCTCCCTGCAGCACTGTCACACAGTGGCATTGTCTGGAAATGCAACCAATGGATGTGTCACTTTTGTAAATAGAGATGCTCCCACATTGAACAAACAAATCTGTCATTGATATAGACCTATTTCTTCTCCAGGGGGCGCATTAATAATCTGCTAGTCCTTCATGTTCTTATGAATTGTATTATTCGTAATACAGCTTTATTACACTATTATTATGATTATGATTGGTAGTAGTGGTAGTAGTAATATGACTGCGTAATGGTAATGGTTTGACTGGACAGTCTAGCAATGGGCATGTGTAAGCATGATGGCTGAAACAGACCCACATAAACTGTGAATGTGATCCATCTGCACACCTGGATATTTACCCTAACTGGAAGGCACAGCCGCAGAAAACTCAGAGGGACGTGAACTTGGTGTGTGCAGAGAATATGCGTGTATGTGTGTGTGCATCGGTGTGCATGTCTGTGAGTGTGTGTGTACTGTATATGTGTGTGTGTGTGTGTATGCACGTGTGTGTGCGTGAGTGCATTAGTGTGCATGTCGGTGAGTGTGTGTGCACTGTATGTGTGTGTGTGCATTAGTGTGCATGTCAGTGAGTGTGTGTGCACTGTATGTTTGTGTGTGTGTGTGTGTGCACATGTGTGTGTGTGCAGAGAAATTGTGTGTGTGCGTATGTTTGTGCGTGTGTGTGTGTGTGTGTGTGTGTGTGTGCATTAGTGTGCATGTCGGTGAGTGTGTGTGCACTGTATGTGTGTGTGTGTGTATGTGTGTGTGTGCAGAAAATTTGTGTGTGTGTGCATTAGTGTGTATGTCGGTGAGTGTGTGTGCACTGTATGTGTGTGTGTGTGTGTGTGTGTGCACATGTGTGAGTGTGTACAGATCCCATGGCACCAGGAGTCACACAGCTGACACATGTGGACTGACACTTCTCATTCCAAAGCTCTGTGTTTAGTTAATCACAGCTTTCTCTCCCTGCTCAGCGGAGCATCACCCAGCTAATTAAAGGTAATTGATGACGTCTGTGCAGAGGAATCCCAGACCAGACCAGAGCCTGAAACACTAAACCCACACACATGCATCAGGCCCCGAGAGGGTGGCCCACACCATGTTGACTTTGGAGGAGAGGACATGAAGGGACACACATTGCGGACTGCTTCGGGTTCTAACACTCCTCACACTGGCCCCTAACGCTGACCCTCTGACACCAACACCCACCCCAAAACAGAGAACAGCTGTCTCACCCCCACTCCAACATCCACCCCAATACAGAGAACAGCTCTCTAACTCACACACCAACATCCACCTCAATACAGAGAACAGCTGCCTCCCCCCCACACCAACATCTACCCCAATACAGAGAACAGCTCTCTAACTCCCACACCAACATCTACCCCAATACAGAGAACAGCTCTCTAACTCCCACACCAACATCTACCCCAATACAGAAAACAGCTCTCTAACTCCCACACCAACATCTACCCCAATACAGAGAACAGCTCTCTAACTCCCACACCAACATCTACCCCAATACAGAGAACAGCTCTCTAACTCCCACACCAACATCTACCCCAATACAGAGAACAGCTGTCTCACCCCCACACCAACATCTACCCCAATACAGAGAACAGCTCTCTAACTCCCACACCAACATCTACCCCAATACAAAGAACTGTCTCCTACCCCTATGCCAACATCTACCCCAAATGATGCACAGCGATGACTTAAGAGGTTGACTTGGGGAAAATTTGGAAGTATTGCAAGAAATAAATGGCAGCCAGAACCATGGAGACCCCCAGGACCCAGGCCAGGTTTCCGTTGCCTCAGTGGGGGAGAGGTTGGGGGGTAGTCTGTTCTTTATCTGCTGCTGCAGTTGCTTTATTGATGGGGGCCTTAATGTGACATGACACCAGCCTCCCTGAGAAAAGCAGTGAATTCCATCTTGTCCATGAGTCAAGGCAAACCACCAGTGTTTTTCCCATTACCCTCCTGTCTGTGCTGTTTGGCCCAGCGGTTGTTTGGTTTGGTCCCTGCTTCCAGTTTTTATTAACGCCTATGGCTGTTTGATTGCACAATCGCGTGCATTTTCCTGGCTCACCGATAGCCTTGGATGACCTGTGTTCTTTTTTTTGTCTGCTGTAATCAGGACACATAAAGTTGTGGGGATAGGGTCTCTCTGAATCCAGTTGCTGGATGATGTGTTACAAGACGCATGGCTCACAGTAAATGTTAGCACCTCAGCACGAATACGGTTAAACATGAATACGTTAGCATGAGTTTACACTTAGCATGTTAACATTAGTAAAGATTAGCAAGTTAGCTTTAGTAAGGTCTAGCATGTTAGCACGAGTTAGCATGTAGCATGTAACCAGGTGTACTTATGCTTTCTTTTACTGTTTTTCAGTCAGAGCAACATACATTCTTAATAAATACATGAATGTATAAATACATACATTATACATTTACATAAAACATATGTGCAGGCTCTTTGTTGACATGAAATTGACATGAAAACATGAAAATTGAAGACGGCTTGTTAGAGTGGCAGAAAGCAACACACAAATGTGTGTAACAGCTGAGCCATGTGGACAGTAGTTGATGTTTGCGATGCGTTGACGCCTACAACGCAGATTTCGGCATGGAACACCGAAGGCCTCCGTGTTTCCGCACCATGAACCTTCTCCAAAACAGACTGGCCTTCTTGTCATGCAAACTTTTGAGGACTTTGAGGGCTGTGCATTAAAAGTTAAGGGTCTGGGTACGTGCCACCTCAGCGTGGGGCGAACCACCTGCGGCCA
The DNA here is from genome assembly GCF_963514075.1 of Conger conger. Taxonomy (NCBI): domain Eukaryota; kingdom Metazoa; phylum Chordata; class Actinopteri; order Anguilliformes; family Congridae; genus Conger; species Conger conger. The sequence continues at coordinate 66,732,678 of NC_083762.1, read as the reverse complement.
GCCGGAACTGTCTTCCGGCCATAACATCGTAAGGGGATGCGTGCATGTACCAGTGATATACCTGTGTGGTAGAGCCTTCCCCTGAAAAACAGTCTTAATTGGAGTACCAAAAATTCAAGTCTTAAAACTGGCGGCAGAGCAATCAGCTTTAGGGCTGCTAACTAAGCTTTGGAATGTCCTTCCGCTGTGGGGGTAGCAGAAACTGTTTTGGTCCTAAAAACAATACATTAAAGTTACCTTTTTGCCTTTCATTCAACATCTGCCGCCTTTAATCCTAAACTACGTCCTACTTGAACCATGTTGTTCTCATACTGTGGCCTCAAAACTGCTGCAGTCACCTGGGCTATCCGTAACCAAATTTTTTAAATGGCACTACTCGGAAACAAAGAGTGATTCATTTTTCATGAATAAACTAGAGAGGTGTGGAGAAACACACACAGGATTGGTTTCCACTGTAAAGCCATCCAAGATGGGAGCATGAATTACAGCACATGAAATGATAACTTCTTATGAGCTCAGTTTAGCAGTTCACTTCTTCCTGTGTTCCATAGCCCTGCTACTTAGCCAATAAAAATTGTGGAATTTAATAGCATGTTAAAACATGATTTAACAGTAAACTTTTATGAAACACTTATAAAAGGGGGAAAAATGTCCCCCTTGTGAAGGGAAAAGACATTTTCACATTTTTTTTATTCGATAAATCTACTCATATTGGAGAATATCGCCTAACTTGCAAAGGTAGGAAAGGGAAACGGAAAGCTTGTTCAGAGGTCAGCCGAAGCAAACTAACCTCTGCAATGGTTTCAAAGGCCTATTGCTGAGATTAATGTCTGCCACAGAACTCTGTTTCCAACGTTGTCTATCTCTCAGAGAAACCTGGTGTCCACATCAGCTGAAAGGGCAGTTTGGGCATTTGGCAACTTGAACCTTTTAGGAAAGCAATCATTTATGGCTGGGCCTTGGAGAATTAAATGGCTTTCAGAGGAGATGATGTTACAGCGGAAAGAAGAAAAAGAAGGACGGGTCTTTCCAAAAACCAACAATGACACGGCCAGCCGAGGGACGCGTGGCCCCCTCTTTTTACCCCGTCCGGGGGCGGAAGGGAAGGGCCCGCTCTCCTCGCCTGCAGTCTCGCTGTGTCAGCAGCTTTTTTTTCGGGCCGTAGATTTGCGGAGACTTAGCGAGAGCCAATGGCGTGAGGGGCGAGGGACACCCTGGGTCCAGTTTTTGCCGGTGTGAATGGAGGCCGAGGATAAAGCCAGCGTTTGCTCACACAGCTTTTCTGAGAGTGGAAATTCAGCCTCACGCAAATTGGCCGCTTCCGTTGGCAATGAGGGACTGTGGGAAGGGGGGCGGGGACATATTTCCGTCATCTGTTCCCGCAGTGACATTCACAGATTTCTCATGATTTATTTCACCACATTGTGTGAGTGTGTAAGTGTGTGTGTGTGTGTGTGTGTGTGTGTGTGTGTGTGTGTGTGTGCATACGTGGGTGTGGGTTTATGTATGAGAGAGTATGTATGGCAGGAAAGAGGGCCTTGCCTGGTAGGCCAGGCGGTGGGGGGGGAGGGTGGTGTGACAGTGTGCAAGCAGCTGGGAGTGGAGCTGCTTCAGCCCCAAACACCACTGGATTCTCACGGTGAAAACACCATGCATTTCAAACACCATACATTTCACACCATGGAAACCTGAGGTCTCAGTCAATACCTTTTTAATTCTAACAAAACTTTGAAAAACCTTGAAACTTTGAGTATTCTGTAATTTAGTATTTACAGTGTTGCTTTTGATGAGTATCAGTCATAATTGACCACTAATCATATTATTAGGAAATAAAAGTGAATAGATTAAATGTTTCTAGATTACATATTCACCATGGGGTAAAGCACCGCTGTACTGAAAGTACTGAACTTGATTCCCTGCCATCCCCTCCCAAAGCACGCTCTTCCCCTCCTTCACAAATAAAGGTATACTTACTATTTCGAGTGAGACATGAAATGGCAAAATATTGGTAACTACATTATCAAACAAAACTGACAATGTGCTAAATAATTGTCGGGTAGCACGCCTGGTGTGTCAACAGAGATGACATGTCTCAGCTTAGCCTCTGCTCCGATAAGCACTGACAGTGACTGTTTGTCAGCGCAGATATACATCAGCAGCTGGACTGAATGTGTGTGTTCGGGAGTGCAGCTCAGTGTTTATCCACTGGCAGGACAGGCCACATGAGAGCTGGTGACCACTGCTGTAAACATCCCCTCGCAGAAACCTCCAGAAGGTTCTGTTTGCTCCTGCCCCCCTGGGCCCCTTCGCAGCGGGAGCTGCACTGTCCGTCCACCCCAGGCTCACTTCCTCTCTTTCATGCCTCAGAGAGGAAGTCAGGCCGCGTGACTGATTACGATACGATGATGTCATCCTCTGAAGGTATGATGTTACCTCTAGTACAAAATGTTTCCCTTTTTAATAGCTTTTCCATTCTTTTCCCAAAACCCCTCTGAGTTTTGATTTATCGTTGTTTATTTTCTTGATTAGTGGTTCCCCAGACGGGGTTCCCCTAGTGGTCGTAAATGGCATTACAGGTACCCCAGGGAAACCATGAATTGCTAACAAGCTGCTCGGCCTATTATTAATCAAATATGCAAAATACTCCAAATACTCTCCATACGTCTTCGTTATGGCTCATAGTAGACAGTGATTGATGTGACTTTTTTGCTGTACAGATGATCTGAATATCCATTTTTGAGGACCTTTTTTTTATATAATGTAAAAGCAGATGTGGAATGTCTGCAGATGAAATGTCTTTGAACACTGTGTTGTTCAAGGTGTCTGATGTGTTTCCCAGGATTACAGCTGGTGAAGAGGGCACCTGCTGCACCCCACTGTGTTTGGTTTGTAGAGCACACTGAACAGTCCGGGCCCACCATGCCACAGTTCTGCCCTTAAACAGCACAGGACAGCCACCCCACAACCCCCACCCCCAGCCCTGGGGGTAGTCTGCTCTCACAGATTTACTGCCCCAGCAAAGAGGCCATAATTAGCTCCTCATCACAAAACAACACAACCCTGGTGCAAAGTGTCCCATAATTCTCCCCTCCTGGTCACAGTGCTGATTTAGGGTTCACAGGGACTTTTAACTGTTTGTAGGAGGTTGAAGCTGCAAAGCTGTAATGCACATTGGTAACGCTGTTTTTTTTATTTGTAATTCAATTCTTATTGAGGTATCAGTCATAACATAGGCATTTCTGGCAGTCAGCCATTCTCTTAGTAAATCCTGTCAAACCCCCCACCCCCAACCCCCCCACATACACAGCATGCAATGACACATTTAAATTAAATACACTATTTGAAGATTTATTCTCGTGTTACTACTAATAATAGTAATAATAGTAAGTACATGCATAAATGCCTGATTTTAGTGCAGAAGGTCCTTAACTCTGGTTGGCATCTCTCCACATCTGTATAGTACCTAATTTAGGTCCATTGACTCTAGCAGAATACATCTTCATGTATAAAATATCCAGAAATATTAAATAAAATATCCAGAGACTGACATATAGCTGGTGAGGTGGAAGCCAGCAATTAGCCTTGTTCTTTTTTAGTAAGCTTGGACCAAGAGATGTCAGTGAGGTAAAGGATTGTGGTATTCAGAAGATGTAGTTTGCCACATTGGCGGCACGGATGGCGCAGTGGGTAGCACTGCCGCCTCACAGCAAGGAGGTCCTGGGTTCGAATCCCCGTCGGCCGGGGCCTCTCTGTGCGGAGTTTGCATGTTCTCCCCGTGTTTGCGTGGGTTTCCTCCGGGTACTCCGGTTTCCTCCCACAGTCCAAAGACATGCAGGTTAGGCTGATTGGAGAGTCTAAATTGCCCATAGGTATGAGTGTGTGTGTGAGTGAATGGTGTGTGTGCCCTGTGATGGACTGGCGACCTGTCCAGGGTGTATTCCTGCCTTTCGCCCAATGTATGCTGGGATAGGCTCCAGCCCCCCTGCGACCCTGTTCAGGATAAGCGGGTTAAGATAATGGATGGATGGATGGATAGTTTGCCACATTAGCCTTTGCTGTTCTCTTTAGTCGCCCTGGCAAACCAGTTCCCTCTTACCCCCTAGTGGACTGGGAAGTGAAAACTGGGAAAATGGCCTCTTTATTTAAATTGGGAATGGAAAGGGTTAAGGCTGACAACCAAATAGCCTATGCAACTCCAATAGAGTATTGTAGCAACAGTGTTTTGTGGAGTGTTTGGGCTGTGCTACAGCTGATATTAGTGTTTATTCTGCACTTATTCTGCACCACACAAATAATTCCCCTCTGTCTGCCACTCCTTTGTGGGTGAGATAATCAGGGGGCAGTACTTCCTGATAGCTAAAAGGGAGTGACTATATACCTATGTTATATGTGTAATATATGTATATTTCCTGTCAATGGCACTACCAACATATAGCAACAAAACCCAGAATGCTCTTGGTGTGGTCACATAATCCCAGCAGGCTCAGAAACAGCGATGTGAAGAGAGAGAGACAGCAGGGCCTACGCCCCCCCCCCCCACCCTTCTGGGCCGTGATTTTGAATTCCCTGTGGCATTGTTGGAATTAAAGAGACCAAAAGGCAACAAATGCCCAACTCGTTCCCAGCATGCTCCTTTATTCAAAAATATATATTTTTTACAGTTTCACGACTGAACTCATAAATGATCGCATGTGGAGAGCTATCAAAACATGACCTTCAGAGAAGAGAAACAAAGCATTCCTTCTCCTTTGGTATTTATAATAACAACCCTTCTCTCTCTCCCTCTCATTCACTCTCTCTTTCCTTTGCCTTATCCCTCACTCCACCTCTCACTCTCCCTTTATCTCTCTGACTCTATTTTGCTATCCCTCCACCCTCTCTTTCCCACTGTTTTACTTTCTATCTCATTTAAGATGGCGGAAATCTCCAGTGCATGCGTTAGGGCACAGAAGAGGAAGAAAACGAAGGTGCCAACGTAAAAGTCTAAGTCGTGTTATGGAGGTTTTTAATTTGCTATCTTCTGAAAACTGTAGTTGCAGAAAAGGGGGGTTGATTTGATTCACCCCTCCTTTGTTTTTGAGATAAATTAACTTTATAAATTTGGTCTGCACAGTGCAAAATCCCCCTCTCCCACCTTCTGGAGCAGAGAGCTTTAGAAACTCAGCCCCAATGTGCCATACAAAAGTAGGTCATGAAACCAGAGCCCCAGTGGGCCTCCCCCCCACCCCCCCCCAGTGCCGCCCCCGGACCACCAGCCCCCCCCCCCCCCCCCCCACTCAGCCCCCGTGCTGTCCAGGTGGGCCAGTGCATTTTGGGAACCCGGGGGTCTCCTCCATTTCCCTATCCGATGCTGACGGGCCTGTATCTGCTGTCCAAATAAAGGCCTGCTTTTTAAAAGGTGAAGCAGGAGGTCCACCCCCCAGAGGGGGGCGCTGTGTTAACTCCCCCGCTCTCTGTTTTCTCATTCTGTGCTGAAATGGGATAGGTCCTCTCGGGTGGGTTCTGTCTGATAAATGAAGCAGCTTTACTGGGCTGAAGGTAAGGGTGGGTGGGGGGGGGGGGGGGGGGGAAGGCAGGTTTCTATTTACTGTAGATCTAATTACCTCAGCGGCAGCATGTGGGGCAGGAGTGTGTGTGTGTGGGGGTCTGTTCTTTTATTAATAGATCATCATTTGCAAACATGTCTCCCACAACCTCATTCCTGGCCCCACGGTTTTTTGGAAAAAAAGAAAAGAAATGACTTCACCCTCCAGGAGAGGAGACCCCTGAGTATTTTGGTGTGTGGGTGGGGGTGCCCCCCTCAGCTTGAGGTGTTTTGACAGGGTGAGGTGATGGAACTGAATGACATTTCCAAACACCTGTGTTCATCAGAGGCCTTTTCCAGGCTTTTCCCAGGTGTCCCTGACCCTGAACCCTGGCTCTGATCGTCTGGGGCCCGGTCTGGGTAACGGAGACAGCACAGCGCTCTCACACAATCCAAGAATAACCTGTAGTTACCAGACATCCTTCCCCAGTCCTATTTACACAGAGCGTTGCCTCGCTTTCCCTCTGCCCTTCCCTCGTATTCATTTCTCTTTCAGCTTAAACTTACATGCCACAGAGGGAATCAGAGCGTTATATAAAACAATGGATAAATAAGGCTTCTGTGCTTTACAAAATGGATATGGCTTAAATATCTATGAGTCTGGACAGCAACGTTGTTAGCATGTCATGGGCTAGATGGATCTAACCCCCAAAATATTTTCAGCCAGGAAATATAATGAGCAAAAACAACTTCACATAAACCCCATTAATTTATGTTTATGAAAAGCTGTGCTTTCCCCCCTGAAAACAGTTCTTAGCTAACTTGGTGTATTCAGCTTCTGAGCTGCCCCTGAATAGCTTCTTTGTGGATATTAAATCATGCTTTAAGATTTTCCCCCACAAAAAAAGAAATAATAATAATGATACAATAATGGCTTATGTATAATGTTGGAACACAATCCTTCATGAAATTACCAAATTTAGCGTGCAATGCAAAAGATTCCACACTATCAGCCGCCAATACATCTGTGCAGTATAAGGGCCTGATCAGGGCCAGACTAGTTCAAATTAATATTTCGTTTGTTCTTCCAAAGATTCTCTAGACTATCCAGATACTCAGATCCTATTTTGTCCTCTTAACAACGAGAGGGTCTACTTAGTAACAAGGGATTGCACACTGATCACAAACAGAACCGGCCTCTGGCCCCAGCGCCGGCCCCATCAGCCCCTAACGAGGCCCAATGAGAACTGCCCCTCTGGCAGTTACCCTTCCGCAGTCGACCTTGTGCCACTTTGGACTCAGTTTTCATAAGCGTCTCGTGTTCTGGAGGTATTGTTACGGGGCAGCACGGGGGCTCCCATTTTCCACCTCGGGGAGCCAAGCAAATAAAAGATGGTATTTACACAGTAAAAAATGAGTGTGTGGGGTGGCGGGGTGGGGGGGTGGTTGTGCAGCAGTGAAATCGTGTCCGTAGGTGTGACATATGAAGCACTGGAGGTGTGTAAGGTGGAGCTCTGACTATAAAACGATGTGTGAGGCGCGTTGCAATAGCAGGTGCAGATGTTGGAGGCTGTTTGAGACAGTAAAAGGTGGAGTTGTGACTCCCACGTGGACACTGAATGTCCTTCTGTTAGGAGATGAATGGAGTCGTGTATCTGTCATGAAGCACAGAGTGGGAGTACTATTTTGGGCAGGCGGATTTGACCTGGCTGAATGCCATGTGTTTGTATTTTGTGTTCTCTTTGTCAGTCCACTTGACCTCAGTTGCCTTTGTGTGAATTGGTATATTCAATTGCAATTAACTATGAGTCCTAATTTTATAGAATCACATCGCAAAATTCAGATGCTTTGTTGCAATGATTGACTTGGAAGGGGATGGCACCAATACAGAGTTAAACGTCTGGACTTCCTGCTTTGTTAAGGTGTGTCTGATGGCGAGCGGAAAGCGGATTTGCAGTCTAAGCGTTTTGCTTTGTGTTGCTGGGTGACCACAGAGAGGAAGGCATTTAAAGTGGTGCTGACAGAGGGAGGGCTGATCCAGGGTCAGTTGCAGGGCCTGAATGTGTATTCATTAAAACATAAACATTCATCCGGCCCAAGACCCCAGATGCCCTGCTGACACCAGAAATGAAATGTTTACAGGATTAAGATAAATGCTATGCGTCTAGGGTGTACGTGCGTGTATGCGATGGGTTCGCTTGCGTCTAGACAGATGCTGAACATTGGTCCACACTTCACAGAGTTCAGCTGGCGCCACATTCCGCTGATGTTTTGCATTTATACCCTTCAATCAGAATATCAGCTCAGGAAACATTTACAAAGCAACTCTTAGAAAACATCATGAAATGTTCTTTAGAGACAGACCACAGACATAACGTTTTTCTCGCAGTCAGACTTAGAGCAATGGCAGCCATCTTACAGTACTTACTGCACATCTTACTGCCCCCAAACATTCTTGCATAATGAATGTATGAACTCTTGTCACACTAATGAAAGCTGATCCAGGTGTGGGGTCAACAAACGGTCATTTACCAACTCCTGAATATAATTACATGGTCATTCTTCTAAATAAAGTAACATGTGAGACAACTATTCATCCAATAGGTGCTCATCTTGTTGAATGATGACAAGCTTCAAAGTCTGTGTAGATAGTTTCCTAATCTCCTGTTCACCATAACTCATGCGCACATAAATTAATTACTATTTTGACTGTCATTTATTCTGTTGCAATTTGCTTTCAACCCAATGAACCGTGTTGCCATGACAACAATATTTATAGAACGGGTCAATCTCAGAAGTGAAAAAAGTTTTCTGTTTATGAGGGGAAATATCTCAGAACCAGAGCTAGAGTTAGTCAGTGCAGTTTGTAATTACCCTCGGCTTTTGAGAGCACGCACAACAGTTACCGACAGGAATTCGGAAAGCAAGTGCAAGCTCTGATTCTGTACTGTACAAATTGTTGCTGTCCACCGCGTTGATTCACAAAACTGAAATAACATGTTTGCGTTCACTGGCACGCAGTCTCCTCCTTACATCTCCTGGATTGTCTGTCCATTGTGCTATCTTTGGTCTTCTGCCATTTCTGGTCCGATTGACTAGCACAAAGCCACTGAAATGTTCCGGCTGGAATGACCACAGGGTGTACTTCATCTCCGCTCTCTTTTCTCTGGAAAGTCTAAAAGCCAGCGAACAGCCAGCAGCTTCAAAATACATCCATTGTGCGCCCCACCCTGAAAGAGCATTCTTGGAGAACATATATTTTACTCCGGTTTCAGATCTTTTGATGAACCCCGCAATCCGACATCGACTGACACTGAACACACGTTGTTTACAGAAGTGCTGAGAGTGCCAGATCAGGTCTTCAATCTTAAAGTGTTTCCTTCTGAAAAGTAACATTGCTGGCAGAGCGTCTGGCTGGCCAGCGCAGCTCCGCGGTCTGCTCTGCACATGGTTGTGATTTAGGTGACTCTCATGATTCAGGTATGCCTCTCACAGGCTCCAGCCAGCAGCTCAACGGCCATTTTGATGTTGAGGTGGAAAGAGTGAAGTCGTTTTCCTTAAATAGAAGTGGAAGAAACCCCAATCAAAACAATGGCAAGGCAAGGGAAACAAAAGGGGTCCGTCGGTGATTCCAGCACAGCACTTAGCGAGCAATGAGCCCCTATTAAATAATTACACATTAAGGGTGATTGCAGGAGTATGGGTCGTTAGCTCATTTTACAGAGAAAAGTACCAGAGTGGCACTGCTGTTAAGGCCTGAGATACTGAGGGGATGGGGTTCTGGGCCACGCTCACCCCTTTCACCAAAATAATTGCGATGCCCTTATGAAAAAAATCACATGTGGCTTTTCACACATTTCAAATGTGAATTTAACATTTTCACATGTGATTTCAAATATTCACGTGAACATTTTCACATCTGATTGGCTTTGAAACATGAAAATGTGAATATAAAATGTGATGTACATGAAACAAAACTTTTTCCCACGCTCATCTTATAAGTAGAGTTATTTTTATAGTATATACAGTATATAGCATTTGATGTACTCTTCACATGTTGGGTGTTCACATGTGGTTTTTGGACACATGGTTTTTGAACATATGATGTTTTCGTAAGGGTGTCCAGAACTACTGCGCAAACAGATATTTCTGACAGTCAAATATTTTTCTGTTTAAAATTTTAACTGTCCCAGAATGATAATATGCCGTATATCAAATATCTTACTTCTTTTTTGTAGAGGAATAAAAAGACTACTAGTATAAATCTATGCGGCATTTAAAATAAAATATTGACTTATATATCACTCTTGCGATGAGAGAAAAATTTAAACTTGGCAGTTTCTGAAACACATATTTTATATTCTTATGTTTAGATTAATGGATGGTCCTGAAATGAGGGACTGCATACTCAGTCTATATCCTTGGCCTCCAAAAGGACTCTGGAGAGACATACACTTAAAACGTCCCCTGAAAAGTGCTGTCATGTAAAACCCCACGTAACCGAGAACTTCCACAGGACGCTTTCTGCTGGAGAGAAGGCAGGCGCTAATGAGTACCTGGACGCAGGTATGAGAGGGCTTATGTCACTCAACGTCCGACATTTCAGAAACGGCCTCATTGAAGCACTCAGGATCTGTTTGTTTTCAAAGATCAAGCCTCTCTGCTGTGGCTTTTCCAGTAGACCCCATTTATCACTTTCTTAAAAACATAAAAGGTGCTTTGCTTACTGAGCAGCAGAGTGTCATTTGTTCTTGTTAGTGCGGGACTCTGTGATCAGAAAGGCCATGTTTTGTCAGATTTTCACAGACCGTTGGGGTCTGTGCACTGTGGCATGTAGGTATTGGAGCTATTACAGATTAATCGACCTAACTTGTGTAGGAGTTGTGCTGCCTCTGGCTTGAACGAGTGTGTTGATTGGCAGGTCTAATGGGGGTGTAATCCTGCTGTATATCTGTGTTGATTGACTCTCTGTGCACTTAGCTTTTTGATTGACAGGTACACTGTGTTTATTTGACCTGTTAATCTTTGTCATAATCTTTGTCATTTTATTCCACTGTTGGTGCTCTTATACCTGGGGGAGGCCTGTCTTGTGTATTTCCTGTTGTGAAGCAGGATTAAGGAGTTAGCTGCTTTATTTATGCTAATTTTTAGAAAAAAAAAAAGGTAACATGGCTCAGGCAGTAAGAGCAGTCGTCTGGCAGTCGGAGGGTTCGATCCCCCACCTGGGCTGTGTCGAAGTGTCCATGAGCAAGACACCTAACCCCAAATGCTCCTGACGAGCTGGTCGGCGCCTTGCATGGCAGCCAATCGCCGTCGGTGTGTGAGTGTGTGTATGAATGGGTGAATGAGAAGCATCAATTCTACAGTGCTTTGGATAAAGGCGCTATATAAATGCCAACCATTTACCAACCATTTAATTAAAATGTACGCAAATAAAAATCCCCGCTTCGAGGAGAATGATGAGCTTGGATAATTTATCTTTTATTACTCTGTCCTTTACATGCTTCAGGGTTGTGCACACAAGCAGACATGATGACAGTGAAGAACTATGGCTGAATATGACCTGGGTTATACATTATCTGCTTGCTATTACCAGCATTTGTCCCGGTGACCTTTGACCTTTGCCCAGACACATGAGATCAGAGCAGCTGCCTTTTTTGAGATTTTTTTTCTTGTGGAACAGAAAGCAGCAGCCCTGCCAGTGACCACGGACAATGGTAGCCTTGGTGACTGTGACACAACTGTCACTCCAGTGCCAGCTTGGATGGTGTAATGGTGCATTGCCATGGCGACGCACTTTGTTGATATCTGTTTTGAAACAGATTTTGACCGACTTCACTCGTTTGTATCGTTAAGCAATAACTCATGACAGGCGGTGGTATATAGAAATGTTATCACAGCTAAGGGGCGTTGGTAATAATCGTAACTCCACAAAATACCAGCATAACCTGTCTAATATTTCGGTAGTTATTAAGATAATTGTTTTCTCATGCTATTGCGAAACCATGTACGTCTGTTTCTCAACATTTAACAGTAGACTAGCGGCTAATTGGAGTAGGCAAATTCAATGAACAAGCAGACCAGCCATAGCCATTTTTCCTTTCATAAAATCTGATTCTCCCATCTTTACTAGGTGCCCAAATGCATTACTGCAAGTTTTTTTCTGGTGTACTTTAAGGGTTTTGTGTGAGGCAAAGAGAAAAGACACAGAACAAATGGAGAGAACTTGCTCAATTTTCATCACTTATTCTAACTGACAGGGAATCCAGCCTCTGCTACCTAGGTTTCCTGTTTGAATCTGGGAAAGAAAGAGAGTGAAAATGTGATTACATGAGATAAGATCAGATGCATTACATCACGAAAAGACCTGTCACCATTGATTCTATGATTTCTGTTTTGAAGACATTGCTCTTCATTTACTTTTGGGTTGGCTTTTCTCAGAACCATCTGTCTCTTCCCATCAATATCAACACGCTTTCCATCACACTGGTTTCTCAGGCCAAGTAAAGACACTGAAAGTTCTTTGGCATGAGATATAATTAAGCTTGTATTACATTCTGAGTAGATCTATACATTTGTAAACAAATGAATGAACACATCAATGAGTGAATTAACAATTTCATGAATGAATGAATGAACGAACGGTTTGCACTCTGCGTTTTTATGTTTTCTCCACAGGTTCTTTCCAGACTTTACTCGGATGAGACTGAACACTCTGACAGGAAAAGTTATTAGAGGGCGATGTCATGCAGCTGAAAGTAGCTCCAGCTCTCTACCGTTTCGCTCCTCTGTTCCAATAAATACAATCAATAGCCAAAGGGAGGGGGAAGCTTTAAGCGAAGCCCTGTAAACCACAAACCACAGTACAGAGAACCATCGCTGCCAGGCTCAACTGTGTTTACAGACTGCAGGAAGTCCCTGTTCAGTCTGCAGGCCTGAGTCATTTCACATTTCAATTTAGTTATCACGAGTGGCACTTTAAACAACCACCATCGACTAACAGCAATGAAAATGCACTCATGACTAAATTCCACTTCTAAAAAGATGCACAGCAGCAATCCTCGATTGAAGTGCTTATAAAAACCAAACAAATTAAGTATAGCAGTTTTATCTTTAATTTAATTCAGTTTTCTCATTATTATTTTATTTTTGTTTCATTTGACATGTTCAAATTGAACAAGCTCCATGCTAACATTTTAGATCTAAGGTCTAACTGTTGTAATGGTACTGGAGTTGTATCATATCTCTGATTGAGTTGTAACTGTGTTATACACCTGTTATAACTACTGTAATTAAGTTGTAACTGTTATACTTATGTTATAACAGCTGTAATAATGTTATAACTGCAATAATTGTGTTGTAACAGGCACAATTGTGTCGTAACTATGGTAATTGTGTGAATTGCCGTGATTGTGTTGTAACTGCTGTAATTGTTTTGTGATTGCTGTGATTTTGGCTCGACCACCCAGATGTCCCTTGTCTCCCCTTTCCCTTCCTCTTCTCTCTCTGGCCCCCCCAAACCCCTGCACATCTGCCAGCACACAGGAGCCCGTGAACTGGATCAGCAGAACAGAGCCGGGCTTTGTGCTGGGTCTGTGGGCCCACTGAGCCGAGGCAAGCCTGACTAATGAACAGCACAGCGCTCAGACCCGGCCAGAACCACCGGTCCACTGGGACTGCCAACTCCAGTGCGGTGAGAACCATCTGCCCAGAGAGGGGGAGAGGGGGTGAGAGAGAGATAGAAAGATGGAGCGAGATCAAAAGATGAGAGAAAGAGATTTCACAGGAAATAGTCAAAAGTGATACAATCACAAGAGACATGTAATAGCAAAACCGAATGACTCTGCAGACACTAAGAGTGAATGTCCAGCCTCCTGTCCCCATCGACATTACACAGGGCCCCATCAATCCCCCACAACAGCACAAACTTCAGTATATTTTGCACAAGAGAGTAATATGAGAATTCCGCCTTAAGCCTTGCTGAGCAGAGAGAGAGAGAGAGAGAGAGACTTTCCCATTTGTCGTCGGAGAGGGACCTCTAATTTTCACCTCATTAGTTTGTGTAAATGTGGGTTGTTGAGACAGTTTGTTGCAGCAGTAAAGTAATGAAGTCCTCAGTCTGAGGCAGTGGGGTGTGTTGGGACGTGACAGGCGGGTGTTTTGATGTGAGCTGGTGTGCTGAACAGAAGCAGGCTCTGGGGGGTAGTGCATCCGATAAGGCCCATTCAGCCTCACATTCTCCCGCTCACACACTTTTATTCCTGTAGAATTAGGTTTTTTTTGTTCTTTTCTTTTAGTCCAGAAAGAGAAATGTATTTGAATGTTTTTTTCTTAAGATAACTCCAGGGTCTGGCAGGCACAATACTATCCCAGCGGTTGGAGGGCTTGTTTCGGGGATGGCAGGAAAACCGAATAAAAGACAAACAAATGACTCTCTCTGACAAAGGCCTCCCAAACCCTGGCCCGGGAGAGCTACGGGGTCTGATGGGTTTTCATTGTTACTCAATGCGCAATCAATCAACAAAAGCACTTAATTACACTGTTAACTCGCTACACCTAGTTCTTGCATCTCTGCTCTGTTGCTGATGTAGAAACAAAACCCAGCAGGCAGGCTCTGGCCCACGCCGGAGCGTGACGTGGCCGTTTCACTCACGGTTTGCCGAAAACACCAGCGAATGATGGCCGCAGCAATGCAGGGGTTTCTGCCAAACGGGTCTGCAGTTGAGACAGGACGCCTCGTCATCCCCCCTCAGATGCGGATGAAAGGACTTTGTGCAGACGCTCAGAGCGTGCTTCCAGTCTCGTGAATCGGCCCGTTCGGAGGGGGACGCGGGGGAGCGATTACAGGCACACACACAAAAAGCTCCTGGCTCAATTGTCTGCTGTTGGGAAGAGCAGAAGCTCACCTGGGTGTTGTTTATCAAATGAGTGATTTTGTATTCTCGCGTGTCTGCAGACAAAACACACAAAAAGTCCCGGCTGTGTCCAAAGCAGGAAACACTGGGGCAGGCCTCATGGCAGCCTGAATCTCCCGTACCCCTCACTCCCCCCCCCCCACACACACACAAACACACACATACATACACACAGAAAAACACACACAGTAATACACAGAAACATACACGCACAATCACGCACACATACATACACACACACGCACATGCACACATACATACATACATACATACATACATACACAGAAAAACACATACAGTAATACGCAGGAACATACACACACGCACGCACCCGTACATACACACACACGCGTGCACATACATACACACACACACACACACGTGCACACACACAGAAGAACACACAGTAATACACACACACACACACACACACATACATGCACACACACATAGTAGCACACAGAAACATACATGCACGCACACACACTCATAGAAACACACACACACACACACACATGCACACACACACCACCAGGCTCACAGTAAAAGGCCAAACCTGGGGGAGATGAAAGACTTGGACAGAGGACAGAGGATCCACTTACCACATGCCTCAGTCAGTAGGGGGCTGGCAGGTAGACAAGGCTTTGAAGTCGTCCTCCCGCCCTGCGGGACCCATTGTCAGCCCCGGGTTAACCGATCCCACATCGCGGTCCATTCCGGCCACAGGAGCGGTATCCCCTGTCTGAGTTATGGATTTCTGAGCCCCTGCCATGACTACTCAGAACACGGGGTCTGTTCAGCCCCAGACAGAGAGCCAGGGGAAACAAGCCTTCACAGGACGGGATCTAACCGTGGGTCGCGTTTAGATGGGACTGCACGCTATGGCTAGTTTCCAATGACATGCTTTATAGCGCGCTTTATGATGCCTCGTGTTATTCTTGGAGACAGAGGGGCAGGAACCTTCATGAAGAAAGATATCTTTATGTCACCCCAATTAATCTTGTCACTGATGAATAAAAACACGTCAAGTCACAGTATGTAGGACTTTGTATCTTGTAGCTTGTTAACAGAGTTCCAGAAGAAACATTCGTTTTTATTGTATTGTTGCCTCGTTTTTTTGTTTTATTCCCCTATTCCAAAGGGAATGATAACTAACAATAGAAGAATGTGGTCATTATGCCAGATGAGTAAAAAAAAAAAAAAAAACTATTCCCTTTACAGATCTTCATCACGTGAGATTAATTTTGCAACTATCAATGGTTGTCAATTATGTAAATAGCAGCTATGTTGATATATGGAGCCTATATACATGGCTATACAGGCTAAATAAACAGCATATTCCGGTGACAGAAGCAGCATGCAGTTATTTCTGTGTGAACTAAAATCCACGTTTCCATGTTGGAGCTCTGTGAAATATTGCTTTCAGAGCCGCATAGCCTGCTGGGATATCTAACCCTAGTCCTGGAAAGCCCCACGCTCTGCTAGGGAACCTAACTCTGGTCCTGGAGAGCTGCAGGCCCTGCTGCTATTCGCTTTTGCTAAGCATGTAATTGATCAATCTGTTTCTTACAGTTGCTTACGCACCAAAAATCTGTTGCTGAGTTATGGCAAGTGCAAAAACCAGCCATTATGCAACTTTCCAGGACTAGCACTGGCTTCCGCTGATGTGGATGATTCTGCAGCCAGACCTGAACTTCAGGATATTTCATCTCATTCCAGGCCTGGCTCATGCTATGGGATTCCAGCACAAGACCTGAAGAGGTCTCCATGTAATCATGGCCTTCTTCCGGTGTCTCGGACACGGTCTGTTGGGCCTCTTTCAGCCCCTGAATGGAGCCACATGCAGGAAATCACAAGAGCAGGTTCTCCAAAAGGCAAGCCTGCTTTCTCACAGCTACAAAACTGGCGCAAAGCAGTCGATGTGCAGGGAGGTTTGTAGGTACTGCTGGGTCTCTTTATCCCCGGTTCTGAACATAATTGATCAAATGACTTGGTATGGGAACCAGGGGTAGGTGGCAGATTATTACAATTATGTCACCTTCAGCCCAGTAAAACCTTTCCAGTCAGACTTTATAATAAGATTCCATGAATTGGCATGAACTAATGTAGCTGTTAACTAATTACTGCTGATAAGTTCACTTTTACAGCTCAGTTAATGTATTTGATATGGCTAACTAATTATAAGTTCATCCTATGGTTTGCTCATATCATGTCGAAGATAAGTTAGTTAATAAAGTTAGTTAATAAATGCATTAACTAAAGAAAAGTTAATTTCATGCTTAATTAATGTATTTGTCCATCATTAATTCATGTTAACAACTACATGAGTTAATGCAAATTCATCAACCTTGCCTTATTGTAAAGTGTGACCACTTTCCCTTTTTTTAATCCAGATGTTTTCCCGTTCGGGCAATATGGGACTCATAATGTTACACATAATTACTGCCATGGAGTACCACGGGGAAGTGTATTATTAAAGGATAAGGGCAACAAACTGTAAGTGCTGCTGCAGTGTTTGAGTCTGAACAAACTCGACACAAATTATACTACATCTGCAATGCAGATTTCCATCCAGACCTGGGTCAAATGTATAAATAACATTTGAAAACATTCTTGCCAGTTCCACAGAGCTTTTGATGCAAATTGCTAACCGAAACTTACAGTCACATAAAACATTAACTTTGTTCTGATTACATCTCATCTCATGAAAGTAGATAGACAAAGTGAATGTGTGCATTGACAAACTCTGCTAAACCATTTATCCTGGTGACACCACGTGGAAACTAAAACAAAATGAGCAAGGTAACTGTACTAGGTCTATGTGAAGTAGTTGTTCTGAATGTAGCTAATGCAGATCCTATACATCAGAGAAACATCAACTCTGACTCTTAAGTCCAATTCCAGCCCTGGTTTTCTGGTTTTCCCCCATCTAATTAATGCTACAGATTGGCCAGACTGTCTTCACACCTGACTCCCAGGTAAAGGGAGGGTGGAAAACCAGCAGTTCTCAGCCCTTAAGGACTGTGAGTTGCTGATCCCTGTTGTTGTATACACTATCTTACAGCAAAAGAGGGAAGAACATGCATACAAGATGAAGGTTGAAGTGACATGACTGATTTTCAGGAGGAACTGAGGTAAGCGTGTGCTAATTGTTGCTCATCCAAAGCCTTCACCACAGTGACAGCCTGTGGTGAAGCACCAGGCTCAGTTTGTCTTGGACTCGTGCATCACCGGAGCGAAACGAAAACACTGCCAGCTGCAGGATGAGAGCTGGGGAGAGTCAGCCTGGGTGAAAAGCAACATAGCCATAGCCACGCCTAATGGCATCGTGTACAGACAGGCCCCTGGACTAACAGCAACCTGAGCAACCTCACGAATGGTGTCGGCACCAATGTTGGACTGGGGGGACGGTGGCAGCCCTTCTATCTCACTCCGGAATCATTGACATGCAAATGTATACACAGATCAAACATTATGTTGTCCAGTTGGGACCACAACCTGGATCTATACAAATCATTTAAAAATGACATTGGCAACCCTACCTTGGGCTAATGACACACTGCCTGATCTTATAGTGACTCACAGCCTGTGTTAATGGTCTACTTGCGAGGCCTAATGGCCTAAGAATGAGAAACATTCCTGGGCTGGACCTGGGCTAATGCTCTAAGAGGGAGACACAGTCTGGGTGCTCAAGAGTGGCTTCCGTCTAGCCAATCTACCATAAAGGCGTGATTCATGGAGTGCTGCTGAGATGGTTATCCTTCCAGCAGGTTCTCCCATCTCTGCAGAGGACATCCGAAGCTTTGTTAGAGTGAATGTTGGGTTCTTGGTCACCTCCCTGATAAAAGGCCCGTCTTGCCTGGTTACTCAGTTTGGCGGGACAGCCAACTGAAGGCAGAGTCCTTCCATTTCACAATTATTGAGGCCACTGTGGTCCTGGGAACAGGAGGTCTACAGAGGTCTACAGAGAGTTCCTTTGACTTCAAGGCTTGGTTTTTGTTCTGACATGCAGTGTGAATTGTGGGACCTTACATACATATTTCTAAACAATGACCAATCAATTTATTTTAGGCGTTTAGTGAAGGCGGGTTACCCTTAGGACAAGAGGAGTATACAGAATGTTAAGACAACACAAGGGTTAACCTGAGCAACAGAGTGGTGCAGTGGTCAGAAAATTACATTTATTTCCACTGCAAACTTTGTTATGCTGACTAAGTATGTGAACCTAGTGAATGCACAGAGAAATTTATCGTGGCATGCACTGTTGTTGTACTTGGAATATCTTAATAATCAATCAAAAGCAGAACTGCATGCAGAAAACAATAATACATCCTGGCAAAACGAGGAGCATACTGTGGCCAAGAGGAGATTTGTATCAGACAGAAAGACTGCAGAGTGGGCTGGGCTTGTAAGGATGATAGTGTGTGTGTGTATGAGATGGAGAGAGAGGATGTGAGAGTATGTGTTTGTGTTGTATGCATGAGCGAGAGTGTGTGTAGATGTACAGTATGCGCGGATAAAGATTATTCTTCAATATGCTGTTCCCCCTCCCTAAGTGGTTTGGTCCTTGTCAACCCCCACCCCCCTCCAGGACCTCCAGGGTTTACGATCTGTAGCACACTGCTGCTCCACTGCTGACCTTCCCCCAGCCCTGCTGAAATAACACCCTCAGCCTGGGGGATCACGTCCAAATGTCCACCTTTCAGGAGGGAGCAGAGAATACAGTGTACCCAAATCAGCCCTTACGTGGTGAAGAGGAGGCCTCCTTACCCCAACATCAGTTCTTATTATCTTATAGAGGAGATGAGGTCATAATTATTTGATTTAAGATGTTGCTTTCCAGTGAGAAAGCTCAGGAATCAGTTCCGGAACTGAGCTGCGAGTGGAGAGAGATTGTAAGTCAGCTTGAAAACGAGGAAGTACCTGTTGCAGACTATGTCTCCCTCCGGGGTCTCTAAACGAGGGGAAACAGACAGATTTACAGGAGGGACAGTAAGTGCAGGGAACAGCACTTCCCTCCATCTGACAGGGATGCTGGGAGCACGGTTTCGGCACACATATTTGCAACCCCCAGCCCAACTAATAAAACTGTTAAAGAGCCCTACGGCTCACCTGATTCAGCCTCCTCCTGAAATCCGAATGAACCTTTTCTGAGGTGACTGTGAAAGTGAGTGGGGTGGTTTTGTATGCGCTGGTGGCTGTGTTAAGGAATGGTAAGTGAGTTGGGCCTGTAACTTACAGGTTTCTGATTCAATTTCCAATTTAAGAGGGTGCTTAGGTTATGCCGAGCATGAATTTAACTTAAGCTGAATTGCTTCAGTAAATATACAGCTGAATAGATTGTATGTCAAAAGGATAAGAATCTGCTAAAAGCCTGCATGTAACTGCGATGTGCAGCTTCAGGGATGTCAGCACTTCAATGGGTTTCCTGTTGAGCTAAAGCTGCAGTATTGGTCCACTTTAAGAGCAGTGGATGATGGGCCATCAATCTTTGCTCTGAGTGACCAGAACAAACAAGTCCATTCTCCCCTGAGTCCACTCCTGTTTCTCTGCCTGCAGTTCATCACGCCTGCGTAAGGAATCGGGTCACTTTTACACCAGGCTAGGCCTTTTCCTTTTTAACCCTTATTGGCATCCACTCTCTTTTCAGCCTTAGCGATGTTACAGTTTGAGATTGAAGGTTTAGGCTATGCCACAGTTGTGTCAAATAAGTACTGAAGAAACTTTGTTCCTTTGGAAATCAGAACATTTCAGCAGATTACTGGCAGGTATGTGACAAACACCCAACCTCACTAATACACAAACAAAACTGCTCATTCTTATCATTCTACATTTGGTTGGTACCATTTAGCATTTTACCGGAGTAACTGAATTATGTCTTCTAACTTCTGCAACATGGTCTTTTTTGTGTTGCCTGATGTTACTACTTACGAGAAACTAGTGAAAAACGCATTCAGTTGCTGCTAATTGTTGCCAGCAAATGTTAAATTCACAATTGTGGATTCAATTAAGCAGTGACAAGGGTGGTAATTGAAATTAGCCTGAAGTGTGAATCAGTGTTAGTGGAAGTCTGTAATGTTACGCCACATGTGTTAAACACCACATCAGTGACTGAGATAGATGCTTTCAGAAGCAGGACAGTGACCAGAGATGGAAACGCCACTTGCTGACGATGTTACTGGTTCTGTCAGAGCTCCTCCTGTAAGCTGGGGGTGGACACGCACTTATTCTGGAATCTTCCCTTTTCTACTGATAGTTTTTTTTTTCATGAATGTGAATGCTGGTTAGTGGGAAGTTCTTTTTTTTTTTTTTGTTCTTTCTTGTGCGGTCGGGTCTTGGGGGGGTGGGGGTGGGGGGGGGGCATTTAATGGGAGTCAGATGCAGTTCTAATTAAAGGTAGGCGATGGGGCCAGTCAGAAACACTGGAGGAAGCAGAGACCACGAAAAATGTGATAACCAGATGGAAGCCTTCAGGACTAAGGCAACAAATTAGGCTGCCTTTGCTGTAATCACAGTGACCCTTCTCCACTGGCTCTTTGTGTTCCTTCACAGAGGAACGGGCAGGGGTCTTTGCACTAAATCTTTTCCGTCGTTTACAATCAGGGGAACACAATGCCCCAGCACACAGAGAGTGCGCCGAGCGTGTACGCGGGTCTGAGATGAACCACGGCCATCCCAGAGTCTGGCTGAAGCCGAACGGAAAACTTGAGACCTTGCCCAGTTTTAGGCTTTTGTCTCTCATATTTCTGCAGACGAGCAGCTGCAGTCAAGGATGCTGAGACCCCCCCCGCCCCCCCCCCCAAAAAAATACATCAACGACAAAAAACGAAAAAACAGCAGGGCACGCCTTGGCCAAAAACAGCACACTTAAATTATCATCTCACACATCACACATCTCTTTGTCTTTTCTGGCTTCTGGCATTATGACTTCATAGCAGAGTAAAGGTTATTTCTTTAGTTGAATTTTCTTCTGGGCTTGGAACAGCAGAGCAGAATTCTAAGTAATGAGATATAATCATATATTTAAAATCACAGTTATTGCATATACATTTCTGTTCAAGGGGCTGTGTGGTTGTGGTGCTTTTCTACCAAATGGAGATCAGTGGTAACTGCATTTTGCCATTTAGCCATATAGGATGTTGAGTTTTGTGGTAAAATGTTCATCATAGTCAACAATGTTATAGGTGTGCTGACTCTTCATGGAAAATGCAATTGTTATCATGAGATAACATGTCAAACATTTTTTCTGGATAAGGCCATTGTTTCGCTTATGCCCCTGACTGCTTTTCTTCTTATTTCTCAACATCATCTTGACTTTCATCGGCACAACTCTGGTCCTCATTTTGACAATCACCAATAACAGATTCCAAAGGCAATCAAAAGCCTAGAATCAAGACTAGATACTCAATGCTTTCTTATACCTGCAATAAGGGAGCGATTTAATGCACCTAACTAATCCAAAACAGCTAAAATGCAAACTGTCCAATTATTTTGGTCCCTAAAATGGGGAGATTATGTATAAAAGTCGATTAAATTCCTTCATGGATCACCCAATATGAATTTAAATACCCTCAAATTAAAGGTGTCTGTCTGCATTTTAACCTCCGTGTGCTAGAGTGCAGAGCCACTGTCCAAATACTTATGGACTGCACTGTATACCTATCACCTCTGTCAAACAATACATTGCCCCGGCCATAATCATCTCCCTTGAATGGCCACAGACAATCTTCCATTTGGAACCTTTTCTGTTTAAATCCATGATAAACTGTTGTTCAGAATTTAAGTGGACCAGACCATAGCAGTTCAAATGAATATACAAATTCACTAGGTTCACAATAGAGTTTGGAATGTCTCCAGAAGAGGCCTGTTTATATTTTGCAATCCGGGACTTCTAAATCACTGGCTATTGTTGCCCCAGACACATCTGATACGCAGGGAAAGTTTGCACAGCAGACTGTTCCAGAACAGGGCAAAAGGTTATAAACTATGAAGTTTACATAAAAGACAAAATAAACTGTATGACAGAAATGTTTCAAAGGGAATATTATGGGAATTTGTTGTTTTTTTAGTTTTGGAATGTGTGTGTGCGTGTGTGTGCGTGTGTGTGTGTGTGTGTGTGTGTGTGTGCCTGTGTGTGAGTATGTGCATGTATGTGTAACCTAGGAAATAATCTGCAATCAACTTAATGGCCCACTCAGTAATTTCACTTTCCAGTAATGGCTTACAACAACCATAAAACACAAAGATATGGTAGAAAGTACAGAATTATTCTCCTAATAAAAATAACGGTAAAGAGCACAAACAAATTCATAACTCACTCCTCAGGTACAATATCAAAAAGAACAGTTAACTATTACTTCATGAGCCAAATAAATCATGCCTCAGATGTACTTGACATTGCCGCAGTAGCCTTCTGCAAACTACAACAGCAACAAAGGCTCAGTATCTTAGTTCAGTGAGCAAAGCAAAGTTGTTGCCCATGTTACCAAGACTCCAGAGCAAGACATTAAAACTACAAAAGTACCATGATCCACAGAGGTACTCAGTTGCCATTCACAATATTTTGTCCAAAAGCAACTGAAGGGAGTTACTGAGTGGGCCGCTACATGCATTTCATTGCACATAGCCGGACACTACAATGCTAAGTATAGGTAAGTACATGATTATTTACATAATACAACTGCTAATCCTGCAAACTGACCTCAGATCAATGAGATCCCTTGCAAAGCTCATCTGTGCTGCTCAGCTCCTGACCCCAAAACTGATTGTAGAACAGTGCAATACTTCCAAAAGCGGCCTATGCTATTGAAATTCCCAAAGCCGCTACCGTGTCTGTGTAAAAGGCCCAGTTGAAAAGACAAATCCCTGCCCTACTCACTGTTCTGTGTATCTTTATAGGTTACACACGTTTGAATATAATAGATGCATCCCTGCAGAAACATTGAGGAACGCAGCCAAGCACGCAGAGTTAAACACAGCCAGGCTAAGCTCATGGAACAATGATATCATGTATATGATGCACGGAGCAGGAATGCTCTCTATGGAGGGAACCACTGTTCACTCTCATCTTCCTCCAAGCCACAGGTCTCTGTTTCTCACACACTCAGACACCGTGGCCGCCTGCACACACACGCTAAAACTGACTGCACTGACACCACGACTAACTGTGCACAGGCTCCATGACCGACCAGACGCAGACATTGCGAAAGACTTGCGATTTCGAAATGCACACAGCCAAAGTACCGAAAGCACAGCTGTCCTGATCTGGGTCTTTCATTGATTCCGGAGAAACTCTGTAGAAATACTTCAGATATGATTAAAATATTCTGAAGCTAGCTTCCTATTTCTTTGGAAAGACAAATTAAGCCCCAGTAACTTGACAGTGTATTGTGGTTATTGTATATTTTGTGAGGGCTTTTTTGTAGATATGAGGATGAAAGAATTCTCAAGGAAACAATGTGGGGACTGGGAGAGGTGCGGGGGCTTGTGTGGGCTTTGGCCGCCCTGGTCACCCCAATTTTCGAAAAGCGTTTCCGCTGCGAAGGTCAGAGAGCCTTAGCAGGAATGTTGCGGTCTCCTGCGACCAGCAGAGCTCCAGGAGGGAGGCTGACAGCGGGGTAATTTAGAGACGGGGTGTGGGAGGTGTGGAGGAGGAGACACAGGGAGAGAGATGCGGAGGAATAAGATAGGAGCACAGAGTTATGAAGGGCACATGAATGCGCACAAATCAAAGCCCCACTAATCGTAACTCTTTTAAAACATTAGTACAGCTAACACATACATTTACGTGACCTGTGTTTGGACATTATTTATGTGGTGCAATTACTTGCACTGTCCCTCCCCCACTTTTAAATCATGGAAATGATATATGTTTTTTCAAATAAATCATATAAAAATTGTGTTTATTTTCTTTTCCCATAAAAAGCATGAAACCTATTTTATGTACATTATCACTGTGCGTTAATCTTATGTGCAATCTTAAGCATTTCAGCTTTAACATGCCATAAGTGTTTCACCTCCTCCCTTTGTGCTAGGAATGTGATAGTTGGGGTGACTGTGAATGCAGAGTGAGTCAGTGGCACGCAATTCCTATCTATCTCAATTCTGTACCAACATATTCTGAAGACAGCTAAATCAGAGTGAGAGTGAGCTAGAGTGGCTTCAGAAAGTATTTGGACCCTTTCACTTCTTGCACACTTTATTGTGTTGTAGATTTAATTTTAAATTGATACAATTGCCATTTCCCCCCCATCAACCTACACCCAATATCCCATAATGACAAAGTGAAACCATTTAAACATGCAAATTTAGTAAAAATCTAAACAGAAATCTCTAATTTACATAATTCATACCCTTAGCTGTGGCGCTCAAAATTGTGGTCAGGTGCATCCTGTTTGCTTTAATTGTCCTCGAGATGTGTCTAGAACTTGCAGAAAGTGAAGGGGTCTGACTACTTTCTGAAGCCACTGTATATGTGAGATCCACCAGCAAATTTAACATCAGAGCTCCCTGGTAACCGAACACCTTAGTAAAGTTTCATGCTAAACTTGTACTCACAGTTATAGATAAATAACACTCATTCATTTGCAATACATTTCAAGCAATAAACAGATGCTCTTATCCAGAGGGGCTGAAACAGCTTAGATTCTGTACACATGAGCTATTTAGACGACTGGATATTAACTGAAACAAATAAGGTTAAGTACCTTGCTCAAGGGTAAAACTGCAATACCCTACCCTGGGAATCAAGCACACAAAGAAAAACTGCAGCCACAAAGTATGTTATCCCTCTTATTTTCAGAATTTTTCCCACAAATAAACTTGGTCATTTGTCTGAATGTGTCACTTCCCATAAAGGCAGGTCAGAAAGCATTACAGCTCTTAGGAATATTGCTGGCTTCAAGCATAACTGAGCCAAAACCTCTCTTTGAGCTGTGCCTCAATCCATAAACTGATTTTGAATGGCATATAGGTATTCATGTGTGGTCAACTACGGTTCAAAAGGAAATCGACACTGTGTTGGTCATTGGCAGAAGAAAAATAGCATATGGCTAAGCAATACCACACACCAAGTTTCATATCCAGTGATGAATGACTAAACCTTTTTTTGATGCATGTGGAACCTCTTTAAATCACTATTAAAAATGCTGCTGAAACACGTGACAGCACAGCACTCCTGTGCTCTGGGTTTGGCTTGTTTCTGTAGAGGAACCCTTTTGAATTATTTATGCCATTCTCTCTCATAGGTGTGAAGTGCGAACGCTCCCAGATAAAGAACCCTTTAACTAGATGGGGTTCTTCCTCGGAATCGCAGGGTTCCTTTTGGAGCCGTTTTTTCAGAGCGTACAGATGTGGAGGTGGAGGTCAGATGACGGCTCTCAGTCAGCCAGCCCAAACTCTGTCTCAATCTCACGCCACCTTTCCTGGGATTGTGTGCGGCACTCAAAAAACCGGCCAGCACGATGCACATGGAATGTTTCAGCAGCAGTTTTTAACCATAACAACATTAAAACACCTGTTGCCAGGAAACATAAATCTGAATGACCAATCTGAGCCAGTGCCGATGCAGGGCTGATTTATGGCATTAGGGAATGGAATATGTTATGTCTCATTTATTACCGAGGAGGAATTTCAAAACGATACCGAGCAGCTGAGCTCACCTCAACTTGTACGGGTAATGATGGCCTACAGGACAGGGTGAGTGATGAGTGTTCGACTTGGATGATTGACATTTCGTGAGTGATATGCATTTGAAGAGCAGTGGTCAGATTTATGCGTGTGCTGTCAGGAGCAAATGTGGCAACCCCTACACCCTGAGCCATTCTGCTGAGTGAGCAGAAACGTGTCAACGTTGCAGCAGCCCCAAGTGCAGGTCGACAGAAAATACCTGTGACTGGGGGATACAGACACCCTGGCGGTGTTTTTTGATCCGGGTTAAGATCTGGGTGTTTCTTAAAGAATCACGTGTAAGAAACAAAGGCAATTCAAAATCTCAGCCCCACTGCATGATTTTAATATGTTAAATGTTTGGACAATGTTGCAGGGCACTCACCAACTGAAATAACTGGGCAGGGAACTTTAACCCAACTCTCATACCTTAAATGTCAAAGCAACATAAATGATTGGTCACCTGAACCAACATTATTGCAGCTGACGGCTTGTCTCTCACGCACTCTGTATTGCAATAATGATCATATACACTGACCTATTTAGGACATGGATTCCATCTGCTCCATTTTAAAATAATTATTAGTTTGAGAAACTAGGTGTTCAAAACTAAAATCGTATTAACTTATATTATGTTTGGCTGCAAGGGTAGCACTGCCACCTCACACCAAGAAGGGTTTGAATTCCAGCTGGGAACTTTCTTTGTGGAGATTGCATGTTCTCCGTGTGTCCGAATGGGCTTCCTCTGGGTACTCTAGGTTTCCTCCCAATATCGAAAGACATGCAGGTTAGGCTTATTGGAGAGTCTAAAATGCCCGCAGGTATGAGAGTGTGAGTGAATGGTGTGTGTGCCCTGTGATAGACTAACAAACTGTCCAAAGTGTAGTCCTGCTTCTCACCCAATGCATCGTAAAGTACTATCAACCCACAAATTCAATATTTACCATACTGCTGGTTCAATATCCCAGTATTGAATATAATGAAATGAGGCAAAATCCTGATGTGCTGTGTATCCAAATGCGAAATGAGGAGAAGATCATAACAAGACTGCATATGACTAAAGACTAGTCAGGCAATCCCCCTTTGTACATCTTTTAGTGTATTCCCTTGGGTGCAATAGTCAATATTTGGCTGAGAGTTGTAGCAGCGGAAGAAGCTCTCTGGGCCCCATCGGGGGAAGAGCAGTGGTTACGCAGGCGGGCGGGGGTGATGTCATGGGGCTGTGGAGCGGGGCGATCCAGATGTCCAGGTAGGAGCTTGTCTGTGACCTCCTTACAGCATGGTTCTCACCTGAGTCACCCCTCCGCCCAGCAGGCTGCACCTCCCTGTCTGAAGAGGTTTTATGGGGACGCACCTGGACGCCTCTCTCTCTCACTCTCTGTCTCTGTCTCTCTCTCTCTCTCTCTCTCTCTCTCTCTCTCTTTCTCTCTCTCTCTGAGTGCTTTAGGCAGAATTATTCCCAGGGATGTATTCTGGTGGGAAACAACACATATGAACACACTCACACATGCATGCAGGCACACACTCACAGCTGCATGAATGCACACATGCACACACATACGCACACACACACACACACACACACGCACACACATACGCACACAGGTAAATGCACACACACACACACTCATACACACACAGGTACACACACACACACACACACACACCGTGTAGTCTATCCTCAAGGGGAAACAGCAGGCTGGGTATTTGCACAGAAGGAATGCTCTATGCCCGTAAAGCCTACATAGCTAACAGCAGGTGTGTGTGTTTATCTGGCCTAGAACGATCCGGACTGGGGCCAGACTCCCCTATTAGAGCACAGCTAAAACAATGCTGCTAATGATGGAGGAGGGAAAGGTGGGACTGCCTTTTCAGCTAAATAAATGTCCTTACGTCAGGATCAACAGCTTAATTGCAGGCTAAGCCAATGCCTCCTTTTCAACACCCCTGAACACAGAACAGCAGGAGAGAGTGAGAGCTGAGAAAAGGGCACATCCTGGACCACATATTTATAACCTGAGACAATCATTTCTGTCCATGTTGCTGACAGATGAAAAGCTGTGCTCTCCTCACACCACTACACTCTCCTCACCTCCTGTTCTCCCTGTCCAAACTGAATCCCTGCTCCCCTCTAGAACAAAGGAAGTGCTTTCGCTGGCAGTTGGACACCGTGACGCAGAAGCCAGACTAATCTCTCACACTTGTTGACAGGGTTTCACCCAGACTGGGTACCCACCTCTTCCTCAGCTCCATCCTGCATTGTCAGGAGCTAATAAGGCCTGGACGGCTGCTTAGTTTTGAAAAGACTACGCCTACCCACCCCACTCTCCAAGCCAGATCTCCTGTCGGTGGAATAAAGCCTTTCGCATTGATGTCTGTGCCCTTCTGTGTTTCTCTGTTCTCTGTTTTCTGTCTAGCGTTTTCGCCTCTTGTTACCCTCTGTGCCTTCCGTAGTCGGATTGTCTTCCCATTCACTATCATTCATTTGTTTCACCTATTCTCCATTTAATGTCTCTGCCTCCCACTCCTTATATGTATTTCCTTCCTGTCATTCTGTCATGTCTCTCATCTGTTTCTCGTTGTCTGTTAATCAGTGTTGTGTTTAAACCTGTCCTTTTCAGTTTCTCATTTCTAGTTTGTCTTTTCCAGTTTCCAGGTCCTGCCCTTCTTATTAATTTCCCCCAGTTCTAGCCTCCTCATCCCTGAGCCTTTGCCCTTGTTATATTCTGTCTGGTTTGCTCTGTTTTTGGATTTTTCTGGTTTTTGATCTCCGCCTGGTTTTTGGATTCCCTGTGTTCTTTGGACTTCGTATTTGTACTTTCGCTGTTTTTATCTGTCTTCTTGGTTTTTGAACTCTACCTGTCTTTTTGATTTCGCTCTGCTTTCCCCGCATGTGCCTGTACAATAACCGTTGCCTGTTTTCGGATTACGTGTTGGATCTTCCTTCTGTTAATAATGACTGCCTTCTTCATGTCATCCCTGAGTCTGCTCTTGGTTCTCTCTGCGTGGTTCCTGACCGGGATCAGAGACGGAGGAAACACATGTCACTGCTGTTCCCTGAATATGCGTTTGCAATTTAAAATGGGTTACACTTCTGACAACACCATACCTGAACACGCAAAGGGGTGGAGGCAGTTGTGGCATGAATCAGTAGCTTCTTACAGACCCTGTTCTTCAGGTAATGATTAAAAGCATAATCTCACATAATAACCTGACACAGAAACATCCAAGACAGATGGAAAGCTACCCTTAAGCCAAGTCAGGCTAAATAGGGGGAACTTAGGTACACAGGCACCCTTCTGTTATTGGTTAAGTAATTTTTCTTGTCTTTCCCCACTTAAAAAAATAGCTCGAAAAAGTAATGGCACTTGTCATATATTTTGAGACATTGCCTGGAACAATTTATATAAAAGACATTATATATACATTCTATATATGCACATGCCTACTGTAGATAATAATGTAATCGTGTCATTTCATTGAAATTGTGGGTTCTTTAAAATGGCCTTCTTGGCAGCAGTCTATGTGCAAATAGAAGACAGCCTTTTCTCTGTATTGCGAGTAATCCTCAAACACCAGCGAACCCGGGACACAATGTGTTCTCTTTGTCAATACACTGACACTGAACACTTCCTCAGGGACCATGAGTGAGAATTTCCACCACATATGGACTTACTGTATGTGTCAACTGTTCCCGAAGACTATCTAGTGTGGAAAGAAGTGCCACTACTTCAATTGAAATGTACACACACACACACACACACACACACACACACACACACACACACACAAATATACTGTATGTGCTCATACATATGTATATGATAAAGAGTAATGTCCAACCTACTGTATGATCATCTCAGAAGGTTTTCATTTGGGGAAATTCCTGCAATATTTGTCTAAGTCCTTTCCCTTATAAGGACAATGAAACCAATCCCATTATCATGGGGGAGAAAAAAACAATGAATAACTCTAATATTTGATCTTTAAGTGGCTGATCGAGTACAGACTGCCCCGTCAAGTACAGACTGCCCCGACTGTTTTACAATGATAGCGATAGTGTTTGAAGTGCACTATCAGAGTAATTAGCAGAATGTCTCTGTCACTGGTAATAAATCTCTCATCCAGAAAAACTGGGCTACTGCCACCTGCCAAAGAACAGAGGCTGGCAGGCTGTCGGGGATTAAACCGTGACATTACAATGTGCATTTGACCTTTGACATAATACAATGACATCACAGAGTGCGTTTGACCTTTTTGACTGGTTGCCGATCCGGGTCAACAGATCAAAGGGAATGGAGGATAGTAGCAAAGACTGGGATTTTAGGTCAAACAGACTTTTATTACACGTTATTTATGGTTGAGACTTACTTACCATTATTCTACTGAGTTATTATACTGAGTAGAAAG
This sequence comes from Conger conger, assembly GCF_963514075.1. Lineage (NCBI taxonomy): Eukaryota > Metazoa > Chordata > Actinopteri > Anguilliformes > Congridae > Conger > Conger conger. The sequence goes on along the minus strand of NC_083762.1, from coordinate 66,702,162 downwards.
GTTTCCTTAAAGTTATGTACGTGCCATTTGACTGGCGGTGATCATATTTTTAGTCTAAATGCTAAGAATGTGGATTCATATTCTCATGATTATGTGCTCGAACAGCAGGAGAGTACTGGTGGTAACTCGAGTCTCTGCTGCTATGCTACTGTACACAGTATGTCAACTGCTGCAATATTTTACTTGGTTCCTTCACAAATTTTCAAAAGACACTTCAAACAGAATGATTCAGCTGAAAAGGCATGGAGAATGTTAAGTATAGGGATCTGTTGCATCTGTAGAATCTCTTTCCTGCTGGTAGGCCGCAAATGTTTTTAATCACTTTGTCGCCAAGATTACCTCAGACATGCATTTACCTTCAGGTAAGTAATATGCATGGTATACTACCCACTTAAATAAAGGCGCTGTACTTATTAATGTTTATGCGTCCATTATTCAGTATGCTTGATCTGTTCAGAAATGTGGATACAACGTCCATAAATTAAAGCGTTATGATGGCTATAACTCCAGATAACTGAGCGGACATTCTCCGCTGCAAATGTCTGCAGGTTTTCGCATTTTTACTTTGAAACACAGGAAGAAAAATCACATTGATTTACCAAGCCCCGCCCGTGGGAGGCACAAAGCATTTGCCAGAGAAAAAAAAAATACATTTGCTTCCAATTTTAAGAAAATAAGAAAGTCTCGGGCAGAGAGAGAGAGAGAGAGCAGGCCCCATCTCGGTAATTCAAAGAGCGAGAGAGAAAAAAATGAGAGAACAGAAAACCCAGACTGCGTGGGCATACAGCGGAATGGACGAGAGGCTTAATTGCTTCCAGACGCGAATTAAACTGCGGAGAAAAAAGAAAGGCATGAAAAGGAATGTATTTAATAGTCTGGCTAACAGAGCGAGCCTTGTGCGCAGGGTAGCAGAGACATGATCGTGATCCTGGTTGAAGTGCTGATAGGCCTCTGTGTGCATCTTCCTCTTTGTATCACTGGCTCAGACACTCGGATGGGAGGAGGGGGTGGTGGTCGGGGGGTTCATTGACCTCACTGGAGCCTGGAACCCAGCACATATTGGAGTCATTAGGCCTTCCAGAGTAATTCCGCCGCTGCTGTGGAGATATGCACGGCCTCTTGGTTTTTCCAAGAACCGCAGCGAGCCCATACGTGCAACCTCTTTCCCGTAGATCTGGGTCCTGTTCAAAAACAAACGAAAAAGTTTTGAAGATAACAAATAAACGCTTCCGCTCATTTTTATGCATTTTTAAGACTGGCATACAGTATTGACTTTTTATTTCCCTTTGCATTTAAAATTCTATGGGATAAACAGAGACTGTATTGCAGGTGAACTTATCATTTCTTCTCTGTGATTTCATCAGGCAACTGCTTGCTATGAAAAATGCTGAAGTATTTTATGTGAAGTACAGTGAATGCCTGGCAATTCAAGAAAAAACCTGAATATATTCCTCATCCTCTTTACTACTATGGCTCGTTACCTTATGAAGTAGAAAATAGCCTAAGAGAATTGAACACAAAAGCCATTTGTAATAGCAATAACTGAAGGCCCCAATGCTTTTTATGCAAATCGGAACTTTACCAATTTCCCAGGGATACCGCGTTACAGCTCAAATCCGTGTGAATATGAAAACGTTCATCGTTTGGGCATGTCCTCAAAATGCAGTTTGTCCTGGCAGAGAATAAGAGCTCTGTGAAGGCCCGGCTGTGTGACTCAGATAAAGTCCTTCATTCGTGCGGGAGGCAGCTGGCTTTTTTTTTGTTTTTTTGTTGTTTTTTTTGTGCAACATTCTGGAGAGCACATGTCCGCAGTGGCGGCGAGAGGCTCTGGTTGGGGGGGGGCGAAATCCCAGTCAAGTACAGCTTTGTCCTGTCAGCGTTTCGCCTGGGCTGGAATGTACAGTGGGATTTAGGTGGGGATCCGAGCAGCGGTGTGGTCTCCACGGGCCGGAGCGACCCGCTCAGGAGCGAGCGTGTTTTCATACCGCCCTCCCTGGACGAGAGGAAAGCACTCCGCCCGCTTCCCTTCATTCTCTCCCTCCTCACACACGCGGGCTGCCAGGAACGCCCGCTGCAACCCCATAATCTGTACATAAGAGAAAATTCCTCCGCATTTTTCTCACAAAGCTGACATAAGCTGTGTTTATTTCTGCCGCATGGGAGAGGAGATATCCGAAGCCGAAACGGTTACATTGAAGGGATTAGCGCGACGCGAGCTTTTGTGAGCCAGCTTACCGGGTAGAGGAGAGTGTTTGAGATCATAGGGTGTGTTTAAGCTCTACTCCGCTGGCTGTGATGTCAGCGGGTTCAGTGGCAGACATCATATTTCACATGGTGTGACAGAGGCGGCAAGGACCGACCACCGTGACTGAAACGATAGCAAACCCTCCTGAAAAAAACAGCTCAAGCTGGGCTTCGAAACTGGTAGCTGCTTGACCAGTCCCAGACCAGCTCCCAGCTTGACATGGTTTGACCAGCTCAAGCTATGTTTTGAAACAGGTTGACCAGCTACCAGCTCAGACAAGCTACCAGCACTAGCTGCTTAATCAGCTTTATGACAAGCATGGCCATGCTGATTGACAAGCTCATACCCAGATAGTCCAGTTTATGTCAAGTCTGGTCAAGCAGGCATAGCTGGATTTCACACCAGGGAAGTGAAATGAATTTTACAAATCGCTCCAATTCCATCAAGTGTCCGTACTACAATGGTACACAGTGTGTGATGAGAGGGTGGGAGTTGGGGGATAACACTCTGCCATTTCTCCTGACCCTGCAGCACTGCAGCCCGATTAGTGACGGGCGGAACGCAACCAGGGCAGATGTTGGGTTTCCCCCACCCTCCCTCACTGCTGAAGGACTGATAAGACACAAATCAACATCCATCCCTACGCCTGTCACAGAGGAATGCTGGGAAATATCAGCTCAGCTGTTCCTCAGGTCTGCAGAGGTGATTGCCACCCACATGCAAACGCTAACGTTTATCGGGAGGAATGCAAGGCCTGTGTCAGGCACTCCACTGTCATCTGATGCAGGGCGATTATTGCCACTCTAACGGCACTCTGATGTTTCTGGGACACCACAGTAATGCCACTGTACTGCTATGAAAATACTACGCTAATTGCACCCTAATGCCACTCTGTCACACGAATGCTAGGCTAACTCCATTCTAGAGGCACTCCCATTAGCTCTGCTTTTGTGCTTTGTTGCTAATGCAACTCTCACTAATTACAGGCTAATTTCACTTTGTCACTGCTCTATCACCGTTCTATTGCCAGTCTAATCACTCAGTAGGAGGGCTTAGTCAGATAGTGAGACTCACATCAAACTGCTTCATTAGAGTGCTGTAATTAGCACAACTGCAGGGAAAATAACAAGCACTGCTTGGTGCTACTTGGTGTAGTTATTTCCTTTTCAACAGAGTGCACCTTCACAGATTCATCCATATTTTCTTCCAAGCGGACATTTTATCGTACTTTTCAGGAAGTAAATCTGGTATTTACTGATACACCTACAAGGGTATTTCTATGATTATCAAAGGTTATCAAAGGTTATCAAATTAAAGGTAATATTACATTGTTTGCTATTAATGGAACCTCATGGCTTTGCTATCTTCAGATAGCTTGTGGAAATCGCTGTGAAACATGCAGTCAAGGCTAGTAGAGGGCTGGTCACTGGTCATCATGATTTTTCACTTGTGAGAAAATCTGTCCTTCTGGGTACTACTGCTTGGTACTAATATTACTCACTTAACCAACTCCAGAGCTGAAACCCACATTGCAGCGGACTGAAAATTGAGTCAATGTAGTTAACTACATTCCAAACAATGTGATTTATGTATTCGCTTTTTGTTGTTTCTTTGCAGTTGCGATTGCAGACGTTTCCTGTGTGGCTTGGTAGTGAGGTCTTTTTCTGTTCTCAGCCACAGACTTTGATGGATGGGACTTAATTACAATGACTTAGTTAGGTCATGTATTTGTGTTTGCTATCACGTCTGATATGTCACTATTTACTGAGGCAATGAATCACGCAGCTACAGGTCCTGAACTGGGGAAACATTTAAGGGTCCTTTGATTCTGGTAATACAGGCTAGATTAAGGCCTTCTCCAGTCTCACTGAGCTTCTCTTCTGCTGTTTTGTGATTGGCTATTTCTTATAAGTAGGGTGGGAGGGGATGGGAGGAGCCTGGCTGAGATAGTGAAGGGATTGGCTGAGTTTGTTTCATGCTGTTTCTGATTGGATGGGGGGGAGGGCAGAGCCTGACTGAAATGTGATGACAGAGAAGGGGATTGATGAGGTTTCTGCCCCATGTCTTGATTAATGTGTGTAACATTTGAGAGTGCAAGGCTCCCTCTTACCCGTCTGAAGTCTGAACTGCACCTCATCAGAACGGGAGTTCTTTGATTATGGGAGACAAATGCACGTATACATGGTGTATGCCTGCCCGGAATGCTTGGATAAAGAAGACAGAATGGAAAAGTCTTCTATTTTTGGGTTGTACAGTGGTTAGGGCAAGGGGGAGGGGTCAAGCACTTTGGCAAATTTCATTGGTGGGAAACTCAGCTCAGGCTTATTTCGACACAAGGTCAATTTTCTTTTGGATGTGGGGGGGGTCAGTCAAACTGGACATCCTCCATCATGTGCAAGTCTTTCTACTTTCCTCTGGATGAAAGAATATGTGGGGAAGCCAAGGAGTTACTTCACAGTTATAATGCCCCATACGCTCTCATAAAAAAGGTTGTTTGGCTTGTCTCCATAGAGAAACCTTTTTTCTATCATAAAAAGCTCCCAGACAAAGAACCATTTTGCCAAACAAAGAACCCTTAAACTAGATAGGGTTCTTCTGTGGAATCATCGGTTTCCTTTTGCAACCATTTTTTCAGAGTGTACTGTACCTGCAAGCAAGTGTCACAGAGTCTAGTTTGTTTAGTTATGTTTTCTTTATTACCAAAAACAGAACTACCACCATGACTTTCACAATAAGCAGAGAATCAACATAAACCTTTGAGGGGAAAGTGCTGAGGATGGTGGTTTTGCTAAGGTTTCTATATGTATCAGCATATACTGCACACGATGGCAGTGCATAATATTGCTTTGGCTTACATCTGAGATTTTGCAGACATTGTTCCTTGGTGGGGCACTGGCATACCCTTGTGTAAAGTTTACACGACCTGAATCACTGATAAATATTCCGCAGTAACAGCGTAAGCCGTGTAAGTCCCGCAAACTCAAATAAAGAGCGGATGTAGCGCAGATGCAGCCGCACTGCTTCGCTGCGTTTTAGCGGACGTTTCATCGCTGCGTGACCCAGATCTAAAGCCAGGACACCTGTGAGGAGAAGGATTCAGTCTAGCGGCCTGTTCCCGGCCGTGGGCAGGCTGTGTGTAAGCCGTCCCTTTGAACTTTCACTTAAATATTTTCAGTTGCCTTTCGGGGGGAGGGGGGCTCTTTAAAAACCAGGCCTGCGCCGTGTGATGTTAGCCGTGTCTGCGCCCTGGGGTTATTATTGTCTTTAATAAAGCTTCTCGGTAACAGGGAGGAGCTGGATCAGGGGCGATGTTAACCAGATCACTTTTTTTGGGGGGAAAGTGAATTCCATGGAGAGTTCTGGGAAGAGAAGCCCGGATTGGATGGAATGTCCGCTAGAATTTCCTCCAGCCCAGTTCTCCCACACCGCCTCCCAACTGAGTGAGACTGGGGAGAGAGGAGCCTGCTGATGGGCTCAGGGGAGAGACATATTAATAACAACAACAGTCATAATAATAATAATAATAATAATAATAATAATATTAAGATACAATAATATAGTCCAAAGAGCAAGTGACTAAAATATAAAATGAAGATAAATCAAAGTGGCAAAATTTACATGTTTCAGTAAATTTAAAAAATAGCTAGAAAGATTCAGTAAAATATAGAGAAAAAAGTACTAAAAATAAGCACAATATAAGCCATAAGCCCCTGAATTGTAGCATTTAAATTTAAATTGCCATCTTTTTTTGTGTTTTTTAAATTATAATTAAATTCTACAATTCAGGTGATGTCTCTGCATTCCGTTATTTAGAGGTGTGACAGTTAAAAGCAGTTTGTCGGAAGGACTGTGAGGGTCGGTGGAAGGTTGAAATATAGTTGTAAGGCAAATGCTTGTTGTCATGGCAGTGCTGTGACGGACAGCCGTGCCATTGCTTTGAAGCATATTCGTGATGCACATGCTGCATCATCGCGCCTTGGGTTACCATGGAAAGCTCTGTTCACATGTGGCTTTGATAACTTATGTACAAACAGCAGCATGCCACAGGGTCTGCAGGGTGCAGTTAGGATGCTACAGTGAAAATGAACCTGAGCACATACACACACAGACACACACACACATGCATACCCACCCACACACACTCACACACAGACACCTACACACACACATGCACACATATGCACACACACACACACATGCACATGCACACTCACACACACACACGGACACGCACACACACTCACGGACATTCACAGACACACATGGACAAACACACACTCACACACACACACACACACAGACACCCACAGACACACATTGACACTCACACACACACACACACACACACACACACACACACACAGACATGGACATACACTCACACACACACACAGAAACACATGTGCGTGCGCACACACGTGCACACACACATTTAGACACAGCAGTGATTCACTGGGGCTTTGGTTCACACACCCTGTTCCCATCACCACCACAGATCACCAAACTGCCAAAATTCCACAAGGTTAAACGCAGACAGTTGGTCACATCAACTATCTGCTTCTCAGTTTACAGTCAACTTTTTCACAACAGACCAGAGGAATCCCCCAGAAAACCAGCTGTGTGTGCGTGCTGCTGAACCCTTGCTCACACACACACTGTAATAACAATAACAATACTGTCTGTATATATAATTTATATGATTATATATTAACAGAAATGAATTAGGATCCATCCAGACTACCCCTGCAAAAGACATTAATACTGAACATCACTTTATACAGAACTATGTTTCAAGCTCCCATTTCCAAACCACCAGAGGCTATGCACTCTGATCACGTTTATAACTCTTTTCCCATAAATCAAAACTCAAGAACAGTGAAAAAGCTAGCCTTCCTCATTCATGGGCACTTTAGTAGACCTTTCCTCTGTTCGAGTGCTTCTGGTTTAAGGCAGCGAGCGCTCGTCTGTTTTTCCTCCCAGATGGTGAGAAGATGGATGACCCAAGGATAGGGGGTGGGGAGCAGTAAGCAGAGTGGGGTGGGGGATGAGGGGGGGTGCATCAAACAGCCGTGCCTTAAATATGAAAATCTATAAGGACATAATGCCTTCAGTGTGCCTGAGGAAAGCAGACAAAGGTTCTCTGTGTTCCAAGTGCTGCTGATCCACACCCCCTTTCCCCCTGTCTGGAGAGAGAGAGGAAGAGAGAGAGGGAGAGAGAGGAAGAGAGAGAGGAAGAGAGAGAGGGAGAAAGGAAGAGAGGGGGGAGAGAGTAAGAGAGAGAGAAAGAAAGACATAGAGGTGCAGACAGAGAGAGAGAGAGAGAGAAGAACAGAAAACAGAGTAAGGAAGAGAGAGAGGGAGAGAGAGCGTGAGAGGGAGAGGTGTAGAGACACAGTAGAAAAGAAGGAGTTCAGCCCTGTTCTGTTGCACTCGGCACGGTGGACAGCAGCGCACCACAGTGCAGGTAAGACACACCTTTACCTTTGTTTGTGGGGACGGCTGCTCCAGGGAACGGAGCGTAGAGACTCAGCGGGGAGTTTGTCCCGGAGCTGGACTGCACACACGCGTATGTGCGGTCATACTGGAGTGCAGGGAGTGTGTTGTGTTACAGGATCACAGGATGCCTAGATCCGAAGCTGGAGAAGTTGCATGTTATGGGAGACTAGAGGCAGCTCCTGCTCACCAGAGACACGTTTCTCTGATATTGTTTGATGTGTACAACTTGAACATTCGGGCGGGCAATTTTGAAATGTGATTCATGGGGGCATTCAACGCTTTTGTGCATGTAGCCTGGGAAAACAGTAGTTGCCTCAAAGGGCTTTGGCCATGTGTTTCTGTGTGTGCACTGTGTGTGTGCACTTGTGTGTGTGCGCTGTGTGTGTGTGCTGTGTGTGCGGTGTGTGGGCATGTGTGAGTGTGCGCTGTGTGTGTGTGTATGTGTGTGTGCTCTGTGTGTGCAGACGTGTGTGTGTGTGTGGTGTGTGTGCATTTGTGCACGTGTGTAAGTGTGCATCTGCATGTGTGTACATGTGTGTGTGTGTGTGTGTGTGTGTGTGTGTGTGCGTATGTATGTTTCTGTATGTGGGCATGTGTGTGTGCATCTGCGTGTGTGTGCAGGCGTGTGTGTGTGTATGTGTGTGTGTGTATGTACCTGTGTGTGCGGACATGTGTGTGTGTGTGTGTGTGTGTCCCACGGGACCGGGGTAAAGCTGCTCTCTCCTCTGTCCCCCCTGTCGTGCGGACTGGATCTCAGCACTCTCACGTCAAAGCGAAGCGGACACACTCAGGCTGCATGTGATTGGCCCTAACTCGTTCCAGACCTGGGGCCAGGAGGCCTCTGTGCAAACAGGCAGTGCGGCTTCTGACAGCCGCTGTCTCGGGAAGCAAACACAGGAGCCCCCACAAGCACAGGAGCGACAAATTAACGACCCTTCCCGCCTGACGCTACAAAAACACGCAGAGAAAAAGGGAGGAAGTGGGAGATGATTTCTAGGGTGACTGCGGGCCCTGCATCCTGTTTGTAGTGTGTGTGTGTGTGTGTGTGTCTGTCACAGTGTGTCTGTGCTGGGTACAGCTGGTGGTAAAAGAACCTCATTTCGATGCTTAAAAACAGAAACATATCTGCAGGGGCAGGACAGGAATTTCCTGTGAGAAGCGGTGAAGTTTTCTCTCCCGAGTTCGGGGGCAGCAGCAAAAGTGAGGGTCACGTTCACACTCGCGCACGAGCCTGACCACCGGATCAGTCAGTGACCGCCTGACCGTGACCGTCTGGGGTTCTTTATTGCTTTTGTAACAGAACGCTGGGGTGAAACAGTAGAGGGGCATATCCGATAGAGGGGCCGGCTGGGTAAGTAATGGCTTATACATAAGTCATTACTCTTACAAACAGGGCAGGAACACGCCATCGAAGCCTGGAGCATTTGCTGCTAAACACATGCACATTTTCAAAAATTGATGAGGTGTAACATTTTTAATGTCTCTCCGTCGTGTCTGAGTATGCACGTGAATGCTAATTCACATGCAACTGTACGTATTCATAACACTGTCGTCCTGGTAACTTGTAGTTGCGTGCCTATGTGGTTGTCTTTTTGTGTATTTTAACTTATGATATAATGCTCTACCTATACAAATACCACCCATCTTGAATCTTCAAATATGACAGAATATGAAATAGGACAGGTAATATATGAGCTAAATAATTCATTGTTCAGCAAAAGCATATAGTGCTTAGAAAGGGAACTGGTAAGGGATTTTATGGAGATATTAACATAAACTAATTGGAGTACAGCAGTCACTCCTGGAAATGGAGCATTTGCTGGTACTCAGTTCAGCTAGAACATTTGCAGTTAACCTAAATCTTAACCTAAAGAGTCTCTACCTGCAGAAACCCTGAGGAGCTGCAAACCATATTGATACAAACCCCTGATAACTTGTGATATGTGCTTCCTGAATGGATAAGAAAATATCATTTCTGGGGCCCTGATGGCCTGTCCGTCATCACCCTGTGCAAGCCAGAGCACGCTCGCTATCCCTGGCCTGCTAAGAATTAGGCAGCAGGAATGTCAAGTCAGAAGCGGAGCCCTGTATTATTGTGAAGCGGCCGTAGGTTGTGAATGAGGCTTTGTTTCAGCCAGTGCGGGCCCTGCGTTTAAAACCGTTAGCGTGTTTTTTCTCTTTCCCTTTCTCCATGGCCGGCGCATGCCAAGCGGTAATGGATATCAGACCTGAACGGAGTCGTCTGAGACATGGCCCCGCCTCCCCAATCCCCATAGACACACATAACCCACCCTCCATCAGAAGCCTGAACTGACTGCTGTGTGTGCGTGTGTGTGTGTGTTTCTGTGTGTGTGTGCTTGTGTGTGTGTGTGTGTGAGTGCGTGTGTGTGTGTGTGTGCGTGTGTGTGTGCATGTTTGTGTGTGTGCGTGCATGCGTGCATGTGTGTGTGTGTGCATGCATGTGTGTGTGTGTGCGTGTGTGTGCGTGTGTGTGTGAGCGTGTATGTGTGTGCGTGTGTGTGCATGCGTGTGTGTTTGTGTGTGTTTGTGTGTGTGTGTCTTTGTGAGTAGATCAAATAAAATAGATCAAATAAATGAAGATAAAATTTTAGTTCAGATTTTGTTCCAATTGCTTATTCCAGGTAGAGGTGAGCCCTTTTGTGTTTTGGGAGATCTGCACAAAACTGATCTGGCAAATCACACACCAAAGATATCACAGTAACATTCAGACAGCATCACATTTCTACAGCATTGCAAAAAAATATTTACAGCAATAAAGTAACAAACTTTATGACATTATAGACATTATAACACCACAGTGATATTACAGCATAACAGCAAAACATCAGAAACATATCTGAAGCATTGCAGTAACACAGTAATAGACTAATAGCGTGCAGCATACAGAGTAATATTTAATCTCCATTTCCTTTGCTCTACCCTGGAGCGCAGACTCATGGGAATTCCGTCTTCTCCCAGGGTTAGCAAGATGCCAAAGATGATTTTACAGATAATGGGACCGCTGTGATCTGCAAATGTTTGATCTACATTAAAACAAAAACTTGCTTGCCAAAGATTGTGATGATTAGGGGGAAGTGTTGCTGAGTCCTGTCTTTGACACCCTTGCGGGAAGAACGGGGTCAAAAGTAGGCCAGCCCACGGGCCTGAAGAAGAGAATTCAGATAGCTGTGTGAAGCTTCTCCAAACCTGAGCACCTGGGAGGTCTTACCTGAAGCCCTCCGGACATTTTCGGCTGGCTCCATCCCAGCACTTCCCCCTTGTTGACTTTCAACATTCTCACGGCACACCTTCGGAGCTATGAAACCATGGAGACATATTTTGTTGTGCCCAAAATCCAAGGAGGCAGACACCCTGTTCCATTCGTAGTAGAGGGAACTAGAACCAGCTTGCACGCTGAGGAGGGCCTAAGGGTCTTGGGAGTGTATTTTGCACGATTCATCTCTAAGAACTTTCAAACTGTCTGAATAACACCTACTCATGAGTTAGTGTTAGAGAGTCTCCTCTGCTCTGTGGTTGGGGAGGGCGGGTGAGATCTGGATTGTGGCTAGGATCTGTTTTGGGAGGGTGGGCGGAGGAATGCTGAGATGAATTCATAGAAATCACACTTTTGGCGAGAGAGAGAGAGGGGGGAGAGGGAGAGGGAGAGAGAGAAAGAGAGGTCTTTCACCTGACAGCTTGTCCACACAATGCAGCTGTTTTCCTCACTTAAGGGGCTCGTTTCTGCTGTGGGTTTTCCGCCCGCATGTGAAACCTGCCATGGAGAAGTTGGTCTCTGGAGCCAGAGCGTGAGTGAGTCACCTGGAGCCAGACTCCTGTGGAAATACCCCAGTGTCTCAGGACCATTTCAGGACTGAAGGTCTATTGTTGGACAGCAGCAGGAAAAAGTTGTTGGAGCGTTGCTGGAAAGTTGTAGAAGGATTGGCGTGGTGTTGAAGGTTTTATGGAAATCAAGACATTTAGTAGGGGCATTGTAGGATTGTTGTAGATGTACTGTTTAGAAAAATATTGTATGAGAGTTTTTGCAAGGTTGTAGAATTGTTGTAGTACCATTGGCAGAACAATGTTTTTGGGGTATTCCCGTCCATTGCTTTGATCCTGAGGTATTCGTCAGGTAGAGGCATGCCTGCCCCCCTCCTAGGTTTGTCCAGTAACACTACACAAATGGCATGCTCTGCATCAGTTAAAGTTTACATGCAATTGCTTTGACACATATGAAAAACATTTGTGTTCATGATGTGGACATATGTTTGGCCTGATTTGAAGTGTTAGGGGGGGTTTAGGAATGGAAAAACCTGGACTGTAGTGTACTGTATATGGTGCTTTAATGTGATTATGGGCCGGTCATGGGAAATTTGTCAGTAGGTTCTTTATGTGGAGTCATGTTCCATGAGCAGGAGAGCAGAAACGCTTTATTACCCCCTCCCCCATATAAGTAAAGTGAGGCTTTATCCTCCTTAGAAAAATCAAGGGCAATCTGCTCGATTTGATGAACTTCCTGTCATAGACAAAATGGTGCCAAGAAAATGAAATAAATCAGAAAGGCATTTCCTGTGAAGAAACCATTTGTCATGTAGAGGGCATGTTATGACCTCAAGATAAATATATAACTGGCCAACCAAGGGCCTTAACAGAAGTGAGAAGTGAAGCCTCATCTGGTCTACTCAAATTGCACTGTCCAGCACAGATTTCAGGACGTATGTTCAGAAAGTGAAGATAAGATTGGTTGTGCAGATTGGTTATGTCTCTGCTCAAGTCTCAATGCAAATGAGCATAGCCACTCAGCTGGTTTACTGCAATAACTAAGAGACAGAAGTCCACATTTAAAATTCAGAAAATGCCCACAATAGTAACAATGACAAGAGATTTTCTTGCACTTGGATCAAACCTCCAATTTTCTTTACACCCATTAATACATTTGAAAATGCACATAATGCCCAACGAGGACTTTTCAATTATTGAATAGAATATAAACTAATTTCCTGACTTGACTGAACTGAAATGTAATTGACCTCTTTTCCTCTGAGAAGATTCTCATTCAGAAATGATTCCATATTCAACAGCAGCCTTATCCAGAGAGACTTAACAGCATCTCATTGCAAATCCACTTTGCTAACCACTTTACATATTAGCAAGACCAGACTCCAGACTCCATGAAAGACTGACTGTGCCAAATACAGGGAGAAAGTGTGTGTATGTGAGTGTGTGTGTGTGTGTGTGTGTGGGTTTGTGTGTGAATGTGTGGGTTTTTGTGTGTGTGTGTGTGGAGGGGGGGGGGGGTCGTGAGTTTATCCAGCTGAATTTGACACAAAGTCACACCCTCCCCCTTCCCCTTTAAAGAGGTGGCCAAGTTTACATAACTGACTCTATTGCTAAGCCTTGCTTCCTTCTCTCCCCTTCGAGGAGGTACCTAAGTTTATCAAGGTAACTGTTGTGCCATGCCTCCTCTCCGGTGTGGGGCTACAGAAGCATGTGAAGTTGTTCAGAGGGCGGTTTCTAAGTAGAGTATTCTTGCCTCGTTCATGTATGTAGCAGGAATGTTGGGTTGTTACACTGAAAAAAGGAGTCCGTTAAAGAGAGTATATGTTCCACAGCCTGTGCTTTCAGCGTTGTGGTGGTGAATCGGTGTGTGGGGTTAATTCATTACAAGATAGGCATTGCTCAGCACAGCATAGCACAGAACAGGGCAGAACACTATGGAGTAGAAGAGTGCAGTCAGGAAAAGGTCACACTGGAATAACATAATTGTATTCGCTTGTCCCAATGAAGTTCATATTAAATACACTCAGTCTCAGTGACAGGTTTTTGGTGGACTCTACACTCCAAGCAGGACAAGTCTGGGTCAGAATGATCCCACAGCCCTGATCACACATTCATTCATTTGCAATGTGACAGTTGCAAAAGGATTACAGGACTACAGATACCTTAGAAAGATTGTGCTTACTCACAGACCCTGGAGGAATGCGATCACTAAACACTGTGTGTCTTTCTGTCCGCCAGGTGTCTGTGGTGCAGGTGAAGGACCTCGGGAAGTCAGAGGACATTCTGCACCAGTCTAACGCACTTATATACCCATCCAAGTTACGTGCCAAAATAAAGCTCCACGAACATCCAGAAGATTGATCTTTACAACACTGCTCCAACAACCATGTCAGACCTTTCCTTCAAGGCAGAAAAACAAAGCAGACATTTAAGGAAATACTAGAAAACTTTTAGTATCAGGGCATTAAAAAGGAATTTGGTTCGCAACTCCTACATAATGTCAAACTTTTAAAAAAATCAACGCCAAGAGGTGTTACTCATCACTATCCCCACCTGAGACACTGCCGAGAGTGAGCTTTCAGCACACACAAACACAAACAAAGTCAGCGGCCAAATTTAAAGGAAATGTTCTTTATTATGACTTTGGCACAAAATGGACGCTGAAGCGCTCGGAATCGCAATCTTAAGCGTCAAGTGCCTGGGAAGAGAAATAAACAATGTGACATTCTTTGGAGTGACCTCCTAAAAGCACACACAGCCCAGAGCACACTCTCACACGGGGAGGAATACTGTCACGCTCCCCCCAAAAAAAACCACTGTGAAATTTCAGGACTCTTCTGAAGGATCTACGGCCAGGCTGCACTTGGTTGAGAAAGTCAATCCGGCCCTGCAGACACTCAGAGGAGCTGGAATACTCTAAGGAGCGGCAATTCTCAGAGGAATGGGAATTCTCCCCTGAGAAGAGGAAGTGAAATATGTGTTTTTGAGTGGGCCAGAGGCGCTTCAACACAAATACGATAGCTTGGGAGCGGACTGGGGTCCGTCATTGCTGGAGGAGGGAGAGCATCGCCGTTGAGCAATACTCCTGGCAGCCTGCCTTGGGAATCTATCCAGAGAGCTTTGTTGGGGGAAAATCTTCTGGGAGGTCCTGTTGGATTCAGAAAAAAAAATCACAGAAGAAAATTGAAAGTGCGCTCCAGAGGCATCACTCCGGTTGCTGTACAGGGTCTAGTGATTAAATATTCTGCGTGCCGAAGTCAGAGAGCAGACACCAGATACGGGCTGAGCAGATCTGCGCTGGCCTCCTCCAGAGAGAAAGTGCCATGCGGAGCTGAGGACTGACCTACTCTTCAGAACTAATCTTCTGAGACTAAGTTACTCTCTTTCACATCTGGAGGGATACCGTTGAGCCCAAGGCAGACTGCTCCTCAAATAAAGAGCTCCCCGCAGACGCATACACAGGAACGCGGGCAGAGCCAGACACAGACACAGGCAGGTTTGCTGCTGACCTCGCCTGCTGAGAAAGGACATCGCTGGTCTGAACTTTGGTCCCGGTTTTGGGTCTGAGATGGAGGAGGGACAGCGACTGGTCAGGTGTGGAAATGGCGGGGTTGGACCCCCCACTCTTGGGCGTTCCCTGAGCCTGCAGGGGCGGCATGGCCCCCCAGCACTGCGTTCCGACCCCCCATGGAAGGACAGGGCGAGGGGGTGTGGCCAGGAAAGCCGGGTTGCCATGGTGAAGCCAGCAGTGATCTCTGGTGCAACCCAGACCAACCGAAAAACCAGTGAGTACATATTCACTTACCGTACCGTTATCTCTCTGGCTAATGTACCTTCCTGACAAACTGAAGATATACCTACAGTATATTCTTTGCCATAAGTTTAAGCCATAGCTAACAATGAAATTCCAAGATAGGCAATGAATAATTTAGCACCTTTAACGTATTTCGCAAGGGTCAAGTGTATATTCCTGTGCTGTTTCGTCATGTCTGAGGAATTATAATTGCTTTGGAAAGGGCCGCAAAGGCAGACAGATGGAGTAAGCAGACCTTTTCTCAACTGACACGCCCTCGCCACAAAGCTGCCCGGAGACTTTAAGCACAAAAGCAGACTGTTTCCCCGTGCTCAAAAAAACACACAGAGAGAATCTAAGATGGGAATTCAATCATTTAGCCTTGTGCTTAGGGTCTTCCCAACTCCCATCCCCTGTCTCCCTGAAGAACTATGTTTCTGGAGACCTGGACCCTTGTCTGGATCTTATACCAGCCTCCTCCTAAGACAGAAGTTAATCCTTTAATTAACATTCATGGTGATCTGACATTTTGTGCTCATTTATTGATAAGCTTGTAAATCACAGCTGGAGACAGTACCCAAATACAAAAATATATAGTAGGAGTGAAGCAGTAATGGTTTAGACTGCTATTTTGCAAATGTAAAAAAATTATGTGAAAAAAGTATGTAATAACAGTCCATCTGGATAGTTCTCCTGACCTTACTTTATTTTATGAGTCAAAAAGTGATACCAGACAGTGGTGGTTTTAATTAACTTAATTCACATTATAAGACAGACTGCCTTTAGCATTTTTACACATTCAATTGCTTCTAAGCTAATACTTTTGTGCAAGGAGTGGAGTCAGAGAGTTGCATTCTTTCATGTGGTCATGCACTCGGTAACTTTTGACCCGACAGGGTTATCTGGCAAAGCCCTCTGGTATTCTGTTGCCGTCTTATTCATTTAATGAGCAGATTTCTCCGGCTCAGAAGAGGGGTGGCTGACCTGGGCTACTTCCTTTGAGAATGAAGGCAGGCAACATGAATTGTCCCTTGTAATAAATCTAAATATTTTTATCTCAATATAAAGATCCTAATTTACACTTCAAGCTGAATTCACATTGTGAACAAAAGCTAAACTAACAATCTGTGCCCAAGGTTGAAAATCCTTATCACATTCAGTGTGCATGGAAGGACCACTGAGATGACTTCTTCTCAGTCAAATATTTTATATATCTTTCTTTGTCTAGCCTCCAGAGCCTCCAAGCACTATTCTAATAGACACCACAGACACTCAACCTTGTCCAGACAAATATTTCAGAGGTGAGTGGGTATGTGGGGGCAGACTTCATATATATTTCATAGCTTAAGACTCAAATGTCTCTAATTGCACCACCATTAGGTCATGATTTTAGGCCCTTTTGGGTTTTCCCCACATCTGACTCTCCAGCCTATAGGCTTTCCTTGATTCAGTGGCTTGTCCACTATTCTGTAATGCATTGGAGTAAAAGGCTTTCATAACTGAAGCTTTATTAAAATAGCTTTGTAAACACCGGCTACAGCCTCACAGAAAGACTGGAGTGACTTCCTGCTAAGTGTCGGTGAAGACTTCTGCAGCAGTGTCGAGCCCCCCCTCCAGTCGAAAGTGGATATCTGCCGAGGGCAGGCTTCCCGTTGACGAACAGCTCCAAGGCTGAGCGTGCAGGCCTCCTTGGAGGCTGCAAACAGGGCCGGTGTTGCATCATAGTCTCAGGGTGAGTGGGAGGGGAGTCAGATTTTGCCCTGGGGAAGGAAGGAAATTCTTGTCCACTCCCCAGGCTGGTGTTTTGGATCCTGAAAGGGCAGCCAGACTCACCCCCCACCCTCCCCCCCACCCCACGTCCGGTGGAACACATGAGGTCAGGTGTCTGAGTTGCCTCCCCATACCCCCCTCGCCCCTAACACACACACACACACACACACACGCACACCCTGCCCCTACATTCCTTAAATATGTTTTAAATGAAATGCCTCAGAATAGTGGCTCCTTGTGTTTCCAAACTAGTGATCCACTTCATTTTCTGTTATCTACCTCGTAATAAAATTTTCCCCAATGTTCAAACATGGAAATTTTAATGCCTTTAAGGTCAAAAGAGAAAAGACTCCATCACTTGCATGTGTTGGATGTGTTCAGTGCGGGATGTGTTCAGTGCGGGGTACTTTTTAATCTGTGGGGGGGGGGGGGGGGGGGGAGAGAGAGAGAGAGAGAGAGAGAGAGAGAGAGAGAGAGAGAGAGAGAGAGCTGCAGAGTGCAGAGTAGTGCTGGGTCATTAACTTTTTCTTCCCAAGCTGTGGAATTTCCTGATTGGAAATATAGTTTATTTCCCTTCTCCTTCAGAAAGGGAGCTGGCGGAACACTGTGGAACGGCCAAAATTACACCCAGGACACACTGGCCAAAACGAAAATGACAAGTCTCCGTCTCATCATGGCTCTGCTCCATAATGACAAGCCTCCGTTCCACAATGTCTCATTTCCTGTTTGACATACTGTTAATCTCAATTGCTAATACTCGATATATTTCTCAGCGTCCCCCAAATATGTGTTTATGACCGTTAAAATGCTTTAATTTACTATCTTGAAGCAATCGATTTTTTGGGGGTTTTTTTGCTCAACCTTATCGGTTGAAGACAGCTGTGTCATCTTGGTCTAGCCGATAACTGCTGCCATTTTTGGACTAGGCAGGGGATGGAATGTCTTTTTTGACAGAGAGAGAGAGAGAGAGAGAGAGAGAGAGAGAGAGAGAGAGAGAGAGAGAGAGAGAAATAAACTTCTTAATTCTGAAAGCTATACATGGTTTTCGTATCCGCATATTTTCTCAGCTGATGTTTTTCCATGACATTATAAATGACTCCCTCCCGTCTTGCGGTGGCCTGATGAGAAGCGGTTGTCTCGTGCGTGTAGCTGAGTTTGAAAGCGCATGATGAAGGGCGCAGTGACATCACCCTGTCCCGCAGCTTGAATTCACTTCACTTCACATCTGTTTTCTGACTGCATGCGCTCACAGTGCACCGTGTGAGCTCTGGTGAGTGAAACGGGTAGGTTGGTCCTGCTAAATATAACTTACCTAAAGTTTTCAAGTCATTATATACACATCACTTTATAAACTATTTTAGCAGGTTCTAGAATGATTTATATTTTTGGTGATATGCTAGCATAGAATAATAAAATGAAAAAAAGAAGAAGAACAATTATTACGGTAAATATTAACAGTGCTGGTTACTTGCTTGTTGTCAGGACACCGTGTATTGTCCAGTAGGCTATCTCAGATAGGGTCTTCTATTTAGTGTCACTGCCAGCTTCCCCTGCCAATTCTTAGTAATATCAGAGGATCTGTAGTCAGGGACGAGACGTTTTGACGGACGCTACAATTCGCTAAGAAAAAGAAATACGATCTCAGCTCGCACTGAAAAGGGGGAGTGGAGAAAGGCGAAACAGTTATATTGAAAAAGCTGGAGAAGCGGCAACACAGAGAGTGGAGCTCTGAATTTATAAAGGTAAGAAAGGGAAAACAATATTTGAATAATTTATATTTCCAACAAGGTGCGCTATAGTCTAGTTTGACATCAGTCTCCCTTTAGATCGGTCAGTGATTCGAACAGATTGAAAGTTTAAAGAAGTTCGCCTGAATAAAAAAGCTCTCATTGGCGCATATTATGGTACTGCTGTATCGTTTCTTGTTGTGTAATTTATTTATAAATGTAGTTGATGAGCGTTTGTGCTGGTGGATTTTGCTTTTTTGCCCCGTTGTTGTAGTATATATTTTGTTTTTGTCACTTGGGCTATATGGGCAATTCATTCTCTATATTGTGATTGTTACACGCTATTACAGTCAAATACGCCTGCAGCTACAGGGAATTGCTTGTTCTAGTTATGGGTGAATGCAGATCGGCACATGGATAATGGAAACGGAAGAAAAGACCAGACGTAAAAATGTTTAAAAATAATAATAATAATAATAATAATAATAATAATAAAAATAGCCCACTGACAAAAATAACTCAAACTAAACTGTTTTATATTGTATTGTTTTTGTAGGTTATACAGCGACTTTCACTAATTCGGCACATTTCAGACATAGACAACATTGTTTTGCATTTGTACAGCTACATTTGAAACAAAAATTGGTCTTATTTCACTTTTTTAATTGGTCTTTTAACACTATTAATTACGGTTCAGCGCTGTGTCATATTTGTCATTGAAATATTTTCTCCTACTTCAAGAGCGCACTTTCAAACAGCCCCACGCGCGAGAACCCTGAAGATACGAGCCATCCCCTGGTCCAGTTTAAACCAAATCTGTTAGAGCTATGAACCCAAACATGCCAAGATTATGTAACTGTTATGCGCCTTACATCCTGTGGAGACGATGACTGATAACAGTGGGGTTTTTTTGCTGTGAAACGGTTGTCAGTGCAATATCCTGATAAACATTACTGGCACGATGATTACCAACAGGTGGCATGCACACGCGTCTGCCAAATAAGTAGCCTACATAAATACAGCTCATGCGAGCAGCGGCGACATACTAGGACACATAGCCTACATACATAAATTAGTAAATACAAAAATACATAAATAAATGCGCGTGCGTGTGTGTGTTTGACAAAACTGGGTGGGAAAGATCCAGCGGCCTGACAGTAGTTGACGCAAACATGCGCACTGTCTGACCAACCTTATGGAAGACTGGGGCGCATGGACTGCCAATTAATAATGTACTACACAGTATGTAAAATCTGTATAAATGGGCAGTAAAGTTGAGATTTCACCGCAGACTCATAGGTGCAGATGTGGTTTAATCAAATCGGAGGGAGGCTATGCCCGTTAAACTGAAGCAGACGCAGTTACTCCTGCGCTCGCCAAGCTATCTGATTCTCGCTGCGGTGATTATGAGCACGGGGAATCCCGTTTAACACGAGTTTTACTAGATTGTTGTACATAACAAGAGAACAGTGTCTGGACAGGAATTTTTTTTTTATTCCATAATGACAACAAGCACATCTGTGATTTCCCGCAGTCTTTTATGTGGATGTGGTGGAATTTCTTTCTTTTTTAAGTTGGAAAGATTATTTTCAAAGCATTTTATTTGTTAATGTGTGGCACGCTGAACGTCTCTGTTCCATACATTTTTTTTTTTTTGTCGAAAGGCACCCACATTTTCCTTTTAGATAGAAAACTAAATAAACAGAGAAAGAGTTGTGCCGTTGCTTAGAATTTGATCCGTGTAGATATTGCCAGGGAGCCATCATCCAGGAACAGCCAAGTTCACCCCCAACCACAGTCATTTAGTGTCAGAAGATATAAATACATTAACTGTATGGGTAGAATTGTCGGGAGCAGGTTTGTGTGTGAGAGTTAATTGTGGATGGTATCTCTGTGTGTATGTGTGTGTATGTGCCAGGGAGGAGGGTTTCTTTCGTGCAACACCTGACACTCACAGGACAAGGCTTTTAACCACTGACACTGTAAATAGGACTTTACTAATCTGCTTCGTCTAAAGAAGGAACTGAAATGTCAACACGGAGTTGGTTATAGCTTGGTAGTAAGGAACACTCCTGTGTGGTTGTGCTCCACCTGTACTGTTCAGGAATGTGCAGTGTGTTTATAGAAGACCACACAGGTAGAAGCAATAACACAGTTCTTCTCAGTACACCTACATTTCTCTACACTGGGTTCATGTTGCATATGTGCAACTGAGTAGGCTGGTCGCAGCCTGTACCAGTTTTTCAGATGACATGAGCACCTTTCTTCTCTTAGCTGTTGAGAGATTATGCCCCAAAGTGCTGACCACAGGTCAGTTTAATTTAATTTTTCACATCACTGTGTGGGAGGGGGGATCATGGCTGCAAAAGATTCTGGATTAGCCTGGGGACACCGTGGTACCCTCGGCATACAGTTAATGTGTGCCATTTTTCATAGTTCACCTAACAAAGCCATTGGGCCTTCCACTGGGGTTGGGAAGTGAATGAATGAGGGATGATGTCATTCTGGCCCTTTTGATGTTTTCTTTTCCCTCCCTGTTATTTTATGGCGATTATCTGTCCTGATTCACTGACTCAGTCTTCAGATAAGAGAGCGAGAGAGGGAGGCACTATACCATTCATGACTACTGCTGATCAGGGCCAGTTATGTATTCCGAATATTTTAGCTGCTTAGGTGCCCGTAAATTTTGATTAAACCCTGCAGATACCGGAAAAATTTTAACCAAACATGTTACTAACAAAAACATTTCTACTGAAGTTGTCAGTAGGCTAATCTTGGAGTTTAAAGGGCCCAAGTAAAACAATTGCAATTTTGGTGGAAGTATGCATATTTTAGGCCATAACTTCTATTTTCTGAGCTGTTTGTAAAATGATTTCCCACGTATGTGTTTGCATAATTATCAGATGACATTACTAAATGTTAACACTGAGAGCTGGCCACTGGAAGGGGACAGGGAGGGGTTAGAGACTTTTCAAAAAACCTACGTCACTGCTCTTTGCGAATGTTTTGTGGCGCTTTTAGATACAAAAAACCAGGAAGACAAGGCTGATGCGTGCGGGCCTTCAAAGGGTTATAAAGTATTGCGGAAAAAATAAATATTTCAGACAGGTCTGTTACCGACGTTCAGAGTCAGTTGCTTAGGGGTCAGCCCTGGTTGTGCAGGAAGAACATCGGCCCCACAGTGCAGAACATTCCTTTTTATTGTTACTGGGCTGTGAAATGCTTCCAGGTCTGATGAGGCATCTCCGGTGGCAGGATACGATGCAGAACTCCCACATGTTCTCATATTCATAATTCTGTTGGGTCAGGTGAATTGGATCATTTACGGTTTACAAAACACAAGTCATCTGATTGGATACCCAAAAAATGTACAAAGCCAAACATCTCTGTATGCTTGCGACACTTCCCTTTTCTTTTTTCGTTCTGATCCATCTGGCGGAGTGCATATCGTGGGTGTAGTTTTCAATTTCTGACCACATTTTCGTTCGAAAGTCCTTGCCAGCGTAGTTGAGTCGTTAAATTTTTTATTTCTGATCGTAAGATAAATACGCATGGTCAACAAGCCCAGGGCTGGAGTTGAGGTTTGCGTAGCGGAGAGTTTGAGTGCAAGGCCGATAGCTGTGATCATTACCCTGGCGTCGCGACAGGGACGGATGTGGGAGTGTGGTTGAGAGTGCAGCCAGGCCCACACGCCCCATCAGACCTCAGTTCTTTCCTCTAATGCCCTGCCAACACCCAGGCCTGTGCCCTCTGCCCAAAGTGTGCCCCCTCCTACACACCCACCCTCCCAGAGTAGTGCGCCCGCCAGCCTGAGTAAGAGTCTGCCTGCGTGGTAAAGGTGTAGGTGGACCGTGTTCCTTATGAGAAGCTTGGAAGTGTTTTTATGGTGTGGGGGCCCAGGGAAAATATGCTGCAAAAAAACTCAATAAAACAAAAAATGACAAAACACAGAAAAGTGGGTTAAAGCACAGGCATTTACAGAAGGGCTGGACTGAGTTACTGCGGTTAGTGGATCTGGACCTAATTTAAGCAATAGCTTCATGTCCGATTCCTGTATGAGTCTGTATTGATGTAGCCTTGAGCACTGAATGAAAAAAAGAAGCTAAAAGAAAAGTAAAAAAGTAAATAAGAAAATAAATATGTGAACACTTATACCGGGTTCAACAGTGTGACACTGCAGTGGTTCGGGACATGGATTGGTCTGCACCAGGAGGTTGACAGTGAACAATGTTATTAAAATTATTATATTATAATGGAAGGATGTTTAATCATGTCCACATGCTGTTTTATGGTAAGCAAGGGATTAAAGCTGCATTTTCTGAGCTAATATCCAGCTGTGTAAATTGACTGTATGTAACATTTAATCTCTGTATTACACTTTGGGGGCACCCGTAAAGCAGATTAATAATACAATATATGATCACTGAATATTTTATTTATTATGTTATTTTAATGTGGAAATATTCTCACAGACCATTGTGTTTTCTTCTGCACAGAACATTATGCATTTACGGTGTAACTTTCCCAGCACAACAAACTACACATATTACATCTCACTTTGGGGTAATCCAAAGCTGTGATAAACTGTGGGAACAATGGAAAACAATACACTGTTTGTTTTAATGAAAATAAACAGCAAAAAGGCTATAAACTACAGTATACAACATCCCCTTTATGACTCAGGCCCATCTGTATATTTTTAATAGTTTTGTAGGATGCAAAGAAAAGTTCAAGACAGTGAGGCGAGTCTTGAACTTTTCCTTGAAGTTAGCATGGCTGTTCAGTGACATGTGGGACACCCCATCACACATAAATGGTGGCAGGCTGAGTATGTGTGGGAGGCTGTGTTTGCCTGATGAAGGGTTTTTTCAGTGAAAGGCATGCTGGGATTGTCTCGGCAGCTGAGGAATGCTTGGGGAGGTTCTCCTGCTGAGCCCGGGAGGAATAGTTGCACTGACAGACGAGGTCTTTCGCCAGCAAATGAAAGCCAACAAATGAAACCCTTATTTTTTAATGGTTTTGCAAAAGAATATGTGCACCATTTAAAAAAATATTTTTCATCTGAAGCTTCATCTCCTGTTCTCCTTCTTATGATTTGTGGCAAACTTGAAGTGGAATTTTATTTATTAATGTAGGATAACCTGAACTGAAGGCAGCAGTGACAAAGCTAAGCAGATGTGTGGAAACAATATCCAGGTGTGTTCAGATATGCAAGGCTTCTGTTGTGGCTTTTTTTCATCCCCACAAACTATTCATATTTTCATATTAAAAAGTTGTTAAAGACAGCGATGTTGGTGCATACTGCCGCACGGAGCCTTGGGTGGTCAGAGCTTGTTTTCCCAGATGATCAGGCAGGCCGCGTCTAATTTGTAAGGACAGACTGCATTCACAGCTTTGCTGTGTGATGTGTTCTGGTTTTGGCAGATGAGGTGTTTACCATTGAGGCCTTGTTGCAGGACCGAGTCAGCACATCGTGTCCGTTTCAGGACCTGGGTCTGGTTTCAAGCTCCGGGTCCTGTTCCTGCAAAGCTTCTCAGGCCTGTCGAGTCAGGCTAAAGGCGAAAAATAATGGCCAGCACTCCAGCCCCATGGAAAATAACCAGCAACCACAGAAGAGTTTGCTGGGATTTTTCCATCAGTGGCCAGGATTCAGACAATATTTTTGCAGACAGCTCAACCTGGCAACATTTCAGGGCAATATAAAGGTGTGAATTGGTGAATAAATGCATGAGACACAGTGGTGTTCTGTGAAAGAAGTGTGTTGACAACCTGGCCCATTCCTCAGAGATTTAGAATCGTTTGTCGGCATTGGGCAGCCGAGGTGTAAATTCAGGAGACCACAAGAACTTCCAGGAGACTTGGACTGTCTCCATTCGTGCTTAACGATTCAATTCACATGTTCTTCTTCATAAACGCATTCTGAGGAATCAAGCAAACAATAATGAGAATATAGTTTAGTTAAAAAAATAAAATAAACAAGCCCATCAATTTGCAAGTTAAAGCTTCAAAGGGTGACTATTGATTGAAGCTAGGCCGGCATGTCCTAGCACGTGCAGAATGCCGTTACACACTGGAGCAGATTTGCTATCGAGGCTGCATTCTTATTTGCGTTAAGCATGTAAAGACCCAGCAGCCCTGATAGAAGTGGCTTTATTTACGTTATCTACTGTACAGTCACTTCGCATCAGCATGAGTCTGTTCTGTTTGTGTTATGTCTCTCGTGTTCTCTCACAATGTGAGAGCCACGAATGCGGGTAACCAAAAAAGACTCGGCTATTGTTAGTGTAGGATGTACAGGATAATAAACTCAGTCTATTGTAATAATAACAGGAAAGATTGAAAGATTGAATTTAATAAGCGCTGTTGGAGCAGCGTACTGTGAAATGTCAAACTTCGGGAGTATTTCATTCTATAGGCATTTTTTTGTGGTTTTGAATGTTGTGGAACTGTATTTTTCCCTATTAATAACAACAAAAGTGAAAATATTATTTTTCACCAGAACATTGGTGAACCACAGTAACAGATGTACACCTGGTCTTATGTTCTGCTTGTGCAGTTTGTAAAGACCAGCTCTTTAGATGGCTTGTGCATCGCCTGCCAGCTTTATCCGAAGCTAGCTGCTCTTATTTCTATCAAATTTTGACTAATTATCCTTCCCTCTCTGTCTCCGTCTCTGTCTCTCTCTCTAATTGTAGGCCTCACCCGGAGTGTGAGTTTGTCAGATAAGGAGCTGAGGGAGGCCCGGGACAGGAGTCAGATCATCGCTGCCCAGCTGACCTTCCAGTCCAACGCTAACTCTAGAGGAGTGCAGCTCTTCAACCGGCGCAAGCAGAGGGTGAACGCCTTCACCCGGACCAGCTTCGGCCAGGGCGTGGGCCAGGGGGGAGACGGACAGCCGCGCCAGCCTCTGACATGGAAGGAAAGGCACACTGAGAAAGAGGGCAGCCAATCAGACTGCAGGAACAGCGAGCCCGACCCTGCCCGGTCTCCTGGTGTGGTAAAAGAAGGAGGGGAGAGGATGGAGGAGGAGTGGGGCGAACCCGTTCCCCTGGAGGGCCCCCCAGCTGCCTGCATGGAGGAAGAGGTGGACCAGGACCTCTCAGGGCAGTGTGAGATCAGAGAGCCAATACCCAAAGAGGACACACCCATTGAGGTCGCATCAATTGAGGACACACCAATTGAGGTTGTATCTATCGAGGACACACCCATTGAGGTCGTGTCCATTGAGGACACAACTGTTGAGATTGCACCCATTGAGGACACACCCATTGAGCAGGTGTCCATTGAAGAAACTCCAACTGAGCCCATGCCCTGTGAGGTCAAGCAGTGCGAGGACATACCTCGCACTGCCACACCTCCTGAGGCAACACCTCTCAAGGCTTCACCCCCTGACGACATAAGGGCAACAGCAGTCCCGGCTGATGTGGGTGAGAGGGAGGAAGTCGTAACTCCAAGCAAGGTCACCAACGGATGTCACGTCGCTCCAAACACGTCTCGCGTGACGCTGTCCTTGGCCAAGCAGGCCCCTGTTACTGTCAACAGGACGGCTCGGCCGTTTGGGGCAACTGCCACCACCACCGTCCGCTCGCCAGTGGACTTTCCCCCGCCTCCTTCTTGCGTGACGCCGCCCCTGCCACGAATTTACAGCCCGCCTCCATCTGCCTTTTCCCCACCCCCACCTATGACTTACTCAACCCCATCCAACCCCAACCATAATCTGCCGGCCTACTCTAAGGCTACTCCGCCAGCCTACTCCAATCCTTCTCCAGTGGCCTACTCCAGCGCTGCTGCACAAGTATACTCTGATCCTAATCCACCGGCCTACTCCAGTCGTTCTCCACAAGTATACACTAACCCACCTCCACCTCCACCACCCTACTGCAGCCCTCCGCCCTTGTCCAGGGTGATCTCGCCCTCCCCGTGCTTGCCCCAGTACGGACACCCCTCGGCCCCCAGGCCCACCTACATCCCCGACCTGCTGGTTGACCGGCGGCAGGCTGCGTCCCCCATCAAGACTGGCATCCTGGAGGACGGCAAGACCCGACGGGCAGCCCGCAAGTCCATGTTCACCTTCCAGGAGAAGCCCAAGGTGGCCCCAAACCCGGAGCTGCTGTCGCTGGTGCAGGGGGTGGACCAGAGGAAAAGAGGTCCCTCCCTCCCAGAGCCCCCACCAGAAGAGGAGCTGGAGCTGCTGGCCCTCGGGGCAGAGGCCTCCAACTTCCTGCCCAAAGGCGGTGAGGTTGGCGGTGCGGGCTTGGAGGAAGCCGCCATGCCGGAGTGGTCGTCGTGCCTGAAGAGCTCTGGGGCTCCTGTGAGGCAGGAACCTAAGGTGGAGCAGGGTCTGGCCAATGCCTCAGGCAAAGGGGCAGAGCTGTTTGCTCGCAGGCAGACCAGGATGGAGAGGTTTGAATCGGCGGGCGGGGCCTACGGCAGGGCTCCATCCCCCACCGCGTCGCTGCCCCCCTCCTGGACCTTCCCGTCGCACATGCCTGGCCGGGTCAAAGCCATGGTGGACATCTCCAACGCCAGCGTCACTTCCAGTGCCCAAGCACCACCCGCTCGGACCGCCAAGCCCAGACCCGGGGCTGCCATGGCTCCGCCTCCACCCCGCCCAGAGAGCCCGGTCCTGGAGAACGGATGCACCAAGCTGGAGATGGAGATCTCCCGGCACAAGCCCTACCAGCTCAACTCCTCCCTCTTCATCCTGAACCCCACCAGGGACCCCATGAGCTCCCTGCCCAAAGCTGCCCCGCCCCCAAAGCCTGTCCTGAACCGAGCCCACGGCCGACACACCTCCCTCCCAGCGCACAACCCCCCTCCCCTCTCCCCTCACTACACTTCCCCTGCCCCCTTCCGCCCCTTCTCCCCACAGGCGCCCCTCAGTCCGGTGAACGGAGCGGGGTTCTCGGATCTCAGATCAAACTGCACGCCGCCCCCGCCCTGGCCGGGCACGTCTCACATCGCCTCTTCAGTCTTCGCCCGGTCCCCCGAGCGCCCACCCGCACCCCGAAACGTCGTCCAGGCACCCCGGCCTACCTTCTCTGCTAAGAAGGCGGGCCTTGAGCCACAGGTGTGGAGGCCTTTCTTCTTTTAACTGACCTGTAACTGAGCAAGCAGCATTGTGTGAGCACTACTGTACAAGGTGCCTATCAGTATGGGCAGTGCCTTAGGCCTGAGGTCTCACCGGGGTCTTATTCACATATTAAATACTATTTTAGATGCTGTTAAAATGTGAAAACACTGCGGCAGATATCATGTAGTTTTCAGTGAAATATGTTCTTAACCAAAACATAGGCCAAATTTGCCTCAAATAGAAATGAAAGCAATACTTTTCCTGGTGTCTAAAAGGATTACATTTCAAATAATTACAGATTTGCAACCCCCCCTCATAGCCAAACACTGTATGAGCCCAACGATCACACACCCCATCCAACACGCAGTATTACATATGTATTCTACATGTGTAGTTAATGTACTGATCCTACGACTGCCCACTGCAAAGCTGTGGAGCCAACTTTAATAACTTTGCAATAGTGCCAATAAACACGAAGTAAATCGTTTTATTTTTGCTCCAAAGAAAATAAATAGTTTTAATAAGGCTTTTTTGGGAACTCGTAGCTGCTGATTTCATCGTAAAATTGCACTGGGCTCTTTCCACCGTCTGGCTCTGTGGTGTGAGGCAGGCCGAGGGAGAGACACATTAAGCACTTTAGCTTGGAAACACAGAAACAATCCAACACATGAGGGCCTAACAGACAGGGTTTTTCTTGATGTTCTTGAAGTATATCATTAATACTATGTGTTAACGACGGCCAATCTGACATTAATTATTCGACTTGGTTGTCAAACCGAATGAAGCCTGCAATGAAGATTTAGAAGGGTTCAGTATTTTTTTTTTTTTAGTTACACAATCTATCAACCCTTTTATCTGTCAGTTGCAGCAGAAATAGTTTTGAGTTTGGTAAATAAGCTCCTGTTTTCCTCAGTGGATTCATTTAGCAGTCACAGGGTTGCAGAACAGCACAGTTAAGGGCTGGAATTGATGGCTTGGTCTGTTTGGTTTCTAAAATGGAGTCTGGGCAGGAGAACGGTACCTCCCTTCTCTGCTCTCTAATCCTGGACTGGAGCAGTGAATGTGCTCCTAATCCTTTAAAACAACTGCCAGCCAGTGCTGCATTTCTGCGTTGCAAGTTTATTATGCGCTACAATGCATGAAGACCGATTGATGCTGTTTATTTACTGAATTCTCAGATTAGTTATAAACTTGTTGCACATGCTGTTCTTTAACAAGCAGTGTTTACTCACTCTGACCAAAGAAAAGCTGATAATTCTCTGTTGGTTATGTTCATGCTGGAAGTTTGAATGTTAAACCGCCAAGTGCCTGTATTTATTATTATTGTTTCAAAGGAAGAGCAATGGCCGCCAGATAAGTCTATACAGAATTAATGGGAATATTCTGGTGCTTAAACCTGTTGTAGGAGTGAATCTGGCAGACTTCAGCCTTAAAGAGTATACTAACAAAAACTGTCAGAGCTTTAATTTCTGGCATTTAGCATTCACCCTGCTCCTGTTTTACTGTCTTTTTATGTAACTTATTTTCTGTTTCTCATTTTAACACCATTGAACTGTCATTCGTTCCTTATTAAAGCTCCTCTCTAATGACTTTTCTTGACTTCACTGTCTTTCTTTGGCACTCTTTGCCAACTCCTGCATCCGCTTCAGAGTGAAATGTTCTTCCTGTTAAGGATTATAAACAGCCACCGTGGAGGCCGGGCCTGCTGGGATGCTAGGTTTCAGCAGGTATGCGGCCCACGTTCTGGTATCAGATCTTCACTATGCCAGTGCTGACTGTGTCTGTCAGCACATAACTGCTCAGGGAGGGAGGGTTTCCATTACATTTAGGCATTTAGCCGACACTCCTATCCACAGGTTACATTTTTACACACAGCCCATTTATAGCTGAAGCAGTTCAGTACCTTGCTGCAGGGCAGAATCAAATCCGCAACATTTGAGTTACAAGCATAGGATCTAACAATTACACTCCACTGCTGCCCTGAGACATTAATTACAGTTAGGTATTTTTCAGATACTCTTATCCTGAGTGGCTTACATAAGTAAAGACTGATCCATCATCCTACATGTCTGAAAATGAACAGAAAGTTTCACTTTATGCATTCATATACCACAGAGCCAAGGGGCACTGTGCAGATGTATCATACTATTTAAAATGTCTGAAGTTCTTATCGCCGGAAAAGGAAATGGTTAAAGGCTGATCCCTGAGCCTGAATTATTTTTTGGCAGAGTATTGTTCTTAACTGCAGCAATATGCCATGATCCTCCCGGGTCATAAATCAGAACATATTAATATGTCTCACGTGTTCCCATAACCCACTGCTCCGCTCTCTTATTAAATCATTAAACGTCTCCTCTCGAACGCACAAGACTCAAAGTGAGTCAGTGTTTAAAACTGCACCTGTGGGTTTGGCAGACAGTATTTTATTCACCCCCCCCTCCTTCCCCCCAGGTATACAAGTTAACAGCTAGGGGCTGGTCTGGGGCAGAATTGTGGTGGCAGGGCTCCACTCCAAACCAACGGGGCACAGTTTGAGTACACTGGCTCAGCTGAACTGACCTACCCAGGAAACAGTAATGGCCCAAACTCAAACCAAATAGCATCTGAACACTGGGCACATGAAAGTCATTTGTTAACATAACAATGTGCGGCTCAAAGGATTCCTTGTTTTTTTTTGTACTGTTCTGTGCTATTATGTTGCTGAGCATTTCACTGCTTTGCAAAGGGTGGTCTCTATGCAGAAAATGCGTTTGGTTTCCCCTGATCTTTGTTAATGCACACAAGCACTGCCCACATATATGAAATACACTCAGAAAAAATGGTTCCTTGGCTTCACTCCACAGACTAACCCTTTTTAGATCTCTCTGGAACCCTCTATCATTGGTTTGAAATGTGAAAGCTCCCAGGCAGGGCACCATTTTGACCAACAAAGAACCCTTGTACTAGAGAGGGTTCTTCTGTGGAATCACTGGGTTCCTTTTGGAACCATTTTTTGGTTTTTGGTTTTTCCTTTACAATTGTATTGGAACTTAACTGCAGTGCAAATAAGTTCATGTACCCTTTTGGGACATTAAGGAATTTAACCAATACAGGACAGCATAGTGAATTATTTTAAATGATTGGTACTTGCCAGACAAATAAATAGAAAAATGTGTAGTAGGTCAACAGAAAAGGCACTGTACACATCCTTAGAACCAATTATCTCATCCAACCAACAATTAGCATTGTCAAATGAAAGGATCTATCCTCATGCACTACTGTAACAAATGAGTAAGTAGTATTTGAGGTTCATAGCTAGAAAAGGGTCTAAGTTGTGGAGTCTGGGTGCAGTCTGAAGTCGCAGATTTTCAGGATAACTGGTGCAAAGCCTATGTTGGTAATGGTTAAGCCAAACAGATGTTCATACCCCAGATCTGGGCTTGGGGTATGAAGTTCTGTCATTTGGTATGGGCTCTTAGCTCCCTTCTGCCACTACATTAAATGTTTTGCTTGGCTTCAATCAACATTTGTCCATAATTGTGACTCATGATTAAACACGACTCATTGTTTATATGCAAATGTTTATTTATTCCTTTTTTCCTTCTACGGAATGGCAAGCTCAGTCCTCAGCAAAATTTAAAATGCTTTATATAAAAAAAACAAGCTTTAGCATTTAATCATGAGTAAAAGTTAAGGACAAATGTTCATTAAATACAGGCCAAGATCTGTGATAGAGGTCATGCAAATTAAAAAGCTATGAGCTTTCCAGAGGGATAATTTCATGTAAATTCAGTATTTTCAAGGACTCCTCAAAGAACCCTCATATAAAAGCCACATTACAGACGACTCCAAGTCCAAAAAAAAAAGAAAAAGGAGTCTGTGCAAATTAAGAGAAATAAAATGTGGCGTATGTGGTGGTTTCATTATCCATGCTTTTCCTTCTTTTAGAAAATAAAATAACCAGTAATTATTCCATTACTGTTCTTAAGAGTTGACATCGCAAGGGAGTCTCACCTTTCAAAAAAAATTGAAAGAAATAATTTTCAGTTTCCCTATTTTGTGCTCGAAGACAGGGTAATTCTGGAATGTTCTCTGTCTGGTTGACAGCGTGCTGGGAAAGGCTCACTGCATGATGAGCTCTGGCTTTCTCCTCCGAAGTGACCACTTTCTGGAACTCTCTTTGGACAGAATGTGCTGTGAGGGGGAGATTGAAAAAGCATTCATTCCATTTTACAAATATAACGCTGCGTTGTAGACTCACTCCCCATTTCTCCTTAAGTCTGACTGACAAAAAAATGCAAGTAAAATATTCTTTTTTTTCACAAGCACAGTTTTGCAAGCAAATATTTATTTTCCCAGAACCTTTTTGAAGAAGGAAAAAAAGGTCACAACTGTAGTTTGTATAGGCTAGTTTAAAGGATTAAAGTCCAGAAAAGAGTTGAATCCTGGGCACTGTTGAATTAAATAGGAAATGATTCATCCAGAATTTTATCTCTTGTCTCATACAGACCAGAAGGGAGTCACTTCCCACCCCCACCACGCCCACGCGCACCACGCCTGTTCCCATGGCAACGCCCACCGCTTCCCAGCAGCTTCGGAGGTTCAGCAGCCCCGAGGCCCTGGCGGGGGGGCTGAAGTTCCGCCCTGCGTCTCCAGTGCCGCCACCTTCTTCCGCCTCCCGCTCCCTCCATCCCTCCTCCTTCTCTTCCCCCCTCTCCCCTTCCCAGGAGACCCGGTGCCAGTCCCCGCTCGCCGGCCCAGAGGCCAAGGCCAACCGGCGCCTCCTGGCGCAAAACATCATCAACGCCGCCAAGCGCAAGAACAGCCCCTCCCCCGGCGGCCAGAACGGACGGGCCGGCTGCCTCAGCCCCTTCCAGCCCCGCCCCCTGGGTGGCCATTCGCCCACGCTGGCCAGCCCGCCTCCCACCCCGACGCGTTCGGCACGCTCCCCCGTGCGCCTCTACGCCACACGCTCGCTCACGGACTCCGACGCCTCCCTGGAGTCGGAGGATTCGGGCCTGCGGTCGCCGGGGTTACGCAGCTACAACACCTGCCCCCGCGGCTGGGGAGGAAGCCTGAGGATCAAGAGGGGCACCATCCACGCCGACCTGTAGGGGGCGATCACGAGCGGCATGACCACCCACCACCCCCCTCCTCTCCTCTCCTCTCCTCTCCAGAAGCGACTCTGTTCTCAAGACTCCAAATTCAAATTCAAGACTCCCGATCTCAGGAGGCCCACATTTTCAGTGCAATGGGCTTTGGCCGTATTTGAAGAAGTGTTACTTTTTTTCTTTTTATTATTTTACCATATCAGTCCAGCAAGTGGCTGGAGTATACACACACACACACACATATGAAAAAGACATCTGTGAGCAGCAAAGACCTGTAACCCTCGCTTGACCAATATTCCAAGTTAAAGTAAAAACACATTGCAATTAGAGTCCATTCCAGCTCTCTTAAACTTGTGTTTCAAAAAGAGCAAATAAAATACAGTGGACCAACTGAGTCATACCAAAGCGGAATCCAGCAACCAAAGAAGACACTGTGATGTGGACTGGGCAGAGAAAAGCATGTAGTCTGTGATTTTCATTATACTGTACGCATCTAGATTCACAAAAGCTGTAGCCAGTGATATTTCCACAGCTGTTGTCCTAATCTCTTATGTTATTTGGCTATGTGTAAATATAACGGGATTTAGCGTGACTGTTCCTCGGTGGGATTTTTGCAAGTTTTGACGCTGGAATGAAAAAGGGCAAAAGTTCTGGTCCTCAACCATGAAAGCACTTTTATCCCCCAGTTGAATTTCCTGGTCTTCCACAGTGATGTGGTGAGCATTTGGGTGCAAAATGGCAAGGTGCCAAACATCGGTGACGGTTCCCTGCTTCACTGTAATGCTCTTTGAGGTTGTAAGAGGGGTATGAACACAATACATCACTGTCATCACTTCATGAGTGGACATCAGTGATGCTTAGGCTGTTCTGTCATTGGACAGTGATTAGAGAGGTGGTCCCTGTGACCGAGCAGTGGTGTCCACTTCATAATGGAAAGAAATCCATGTCGGTGGATCATGGCAAGCCTTGAGATCCACCAAAAGATCAATTTAATTGAAAGACTACGTTTTGCAGCTTTCAAAATGGTTAAAGGTACCGTAAGTACCCTAAAACAACACCTCACAGTCTACAAGAAATTGTATCCTTTGTGCCCCACCAAAAAGTGGATTGTGACCTATATAGTGGACACCATTCAAATACTATCCTGAACATTCTACCATTCCATTCATTTTATAGATCAGAAGCCTAATTTATATTGTTAGTTCCACAGCTCACAGCTAGACACTTCTCATGTTGAAAACATGAAAGTATTTACTGCAGCTCTTCTATCTAAGAAAAGAGCAGGCAATGAATTCTACTTAACAGTGCAATAACCTGTATTCACACCCCTGTATATATTTTGTATCACATTGATTTGAAGTGTTTTTTTTTTTTTTTTCTGAATGTCCAGTTTGACTGGGACATAAGTATTGGGAATGTTGAGTAGAGAAAATGGGAGCGATAGAGAAAAGGTTTGATGGTAGGTGCATGTGTATTCTGTGTGTTTTCTGATGGATGGTACACTATTGAGGAATTTCAGCATGTAAACAGAAAGTTGTATACCAGTAACGGGAGATGAACTGTGCTTTTTTAAGACTTTAAGCGGAAATCTTCACTAATAAGCACAGCATGGCACAACAGAAAGCCATTTCTGTTATAATTGGAAGTGGATAAACAACCATTGTTATAAAAATGAGATGCTACGATTACATTCCTGGTTTATAAACACAATTCAGGAAGACAAATCATAATAGTAAGAACAGCTGTTGGTTTAAATTCCTGTTTTCATAATGTAGCATGATGATGGCTAAAGGGACAAAGCTCACAAGGGTATGATCCTGTGCTGTGGGACATAATTCTAAAGGGACAACACTCACATGCGGAGACTGCAGAGAAACAGTGAGAGAGCTTGTTAAAGTCACAGATGGACTGGTGAACAGGTCTAATGGATTTAAACAGTTTGCAATGACGTAGTGAAGCTCTTTCTATATCCAATAAAGCCGTATACTAATGGTCACTTTAGATACTCATTTTACTAATTAAAAGTGTTTCACTTTTTTTTTTTTTTGCACTTAACATTTTGTCTTTAAACATTACCGCTTGGGATCCGCCTGGATTTCACTAAAGCCGGTGTAAATCCGGCCACACACGAGCACACTGAACACCTGAGCACCTGGACCTTTTCTATCCCAGGCTGTGAATACGTGACCTTATTTAAACCACAGCTCTTGTCAAAGCTGCAGCACGGAGACGTCAAACCCGATCTGTGCACTCTAACCTTCAGCCTGAGTTCTATTTCGTGCAACATGTCACAGAGACACCGTGGGCACCATCTGCGTTTTCGCCAGTCGCCGGACCTACGAGAGCACAGACGGGCGATTCTTCTTCTGTGGCCTGACACGGCAGGCATGCGCATCAGCAAATTCTCTGGTATTTACAGAAGCTCTGATGGATACACGCACCAGCTGCATGTTTACTTGGCACCTTGAAAGCAGAGAGGGTAACCTTGGCATTGTGAGACAAGGCCCCCTTTACACCACCCCCCATCTAAAAATACTGAATTGTAACACAGGGTGTACGTAGGTCAAATCCATATCCTTTCAGGAAATTAAGTGAGCAATGCCCAATGCATTCTATGATGAGTTTTCAATTCTTTCATTGAATTTCAATTCATTTCCTGAATTGACTGTTTTGAAATGAAACTGACTCCCAGCTCAACGTGCCCCGCATGTGTCTGTCAGCATATCTATGCATCAAACAAAAGCCAAAGTCACAGCACATTGTATCTTTTTACTGCTGTCCTATTTTAAAAGAAATAAAGTACATCAATCAAATATGAAAATGAGCTTGGCGTTTTGTTGTTGATTTGCCTCTTTCTAGTTTGCAGACTGACCTTGATTCAAACAACATATTTCCTGAAATATCAATCGATAAGTTTGTGAAAGTTTCACAAAACTTAAGGACATACATTCATACATCCTAGAAAAGGAGTTGATTGGTTGATTGTGTGTGTGTGTGTGTGTGTGTGTGTGTGTGTGTGTGTGCGTGTGCATTTAAATATATATTACATAAACCTACACTCAGTGATCACTTTATTAGGTAGACATGTACATCAGCTTGTTAATGCAAGTATTTAATCAGCCAATCATGGCAGCAACTAAATAAAAAAGCATGCAGATGTGTTCAAGAGATTCAGCTGTTTTTCAGAACAAATATCAGAATGGAGAGTAAATGTGATGTAAGTGACTTTGACTGTGGAATGATTGTTTGTGACAGACAGGGTAGTTTGAGTATTTTTTATTTATTGTCTGGCACCAACAATCATTCCACGGTCAAAGTGACTTAGATCAAAGTTTTTTCCCATCCTGATGGTTGATGTGAACATTAACAGAAGCTCCTGACCCATATCTGCATGATCTTATGCATTGCACTGCTGCCACACGATTGGCTGATTAGATAATCGCATAGATAAGTAGTTGTAGTGTTCTTAATAAAGTGTTCAGTGATTATATAGTATACAGTATACACATAATAATAACAAATATTAGCTCCTAAAAGAAACTCATGAATGAAAGCTTGAAAGCAATAAAATGTGAAAATTGTGCAAGGATATGAATCCTATTACAGGGCACTGCATATATAAATATACGGACATAATGAAATATTTATTATCATGTACCCTTCTCATAACTTTAAAATACAAGTACAATATTGTGACCTTTTTCAAAATATTTGACCTTTGAGCTGCATTTTTGGACACTCACCTGAAACAGCCTGCAACTGCAGAGTGAAACAGAAGAGTCTATGACCCACTTAAAGAGAAAATACCTTTTCTGAGACCAACCCCTTATGAAAAAAATACTGTACATATTTATTTTTAACTATGTGGAATTAAAATGTTCACAGATGTCCAAACAACTATTATGCAATAACTGCTTAAATGCTGAATGTAACTTTTGTTAGTGTCTTTTGAGAATGTATAATATAAAGTCTATCTTTTTTCATTTGTACATAGTGAACTCAAACCCCCATGGTCTATGAGGGGGTCACAACTTGGGGAAGCCGGAGCTTGTTTGTGAAGTGAGCTCATGACCAGAAAGCAGGTTTAAATACTTTGTTTGGACACCCATGAGAGCGGAACACAAGAATATTTGATTACAAGAATGATTAGCCCATCACAGTTTGTACTTTTGTACTCAGGCAAGTATCCAGCTGTTGAAATGGATAGCATTTGGATATACTAATGGAGAGTATTAAAAAATGTTAACTTTATAAGTTGCCTAGCATAAAGCCATCTGCATAGTCACTAAGTAATGTAATATTGAACAGACGGGTGATCTGATCTGGCAATGAGATGCTGACACAGTGTTAATCAAAGGCACACAGAGACTGCCACCTGCAGGCCCATAGAGGTAAGATACAGATTAACTTAGATGAGGTAAATCATGCACTTCAAATATCAAGGTTTCCCGATAAACAATATAAATATTATTTCATGTCAAGTTGGAGTCTTAAGTTCTGTTTGATACTTTGAAGAGAATAAATAACAAAACTCAGTCAGGTCTGGTTTGTTTTAAATTCGGGTAGGACATGAAATGGCCAAGATGAGTCCTTTGCCAAAATAATTTATTATATATATATTACTCTGTAGTTTATGGGCTGTTTATATTTTAACTTGGAAATAATGACAAAATGATGTCCGATGAACTTAATACTGTGCAAGGCATATTCATTAATTCAAATGAAATTGAAAATAAGCATTCATTAGGGGTCTTTGTTGAAATGAGGTGATAGAGCATTATTCTGGCAAAGACACAGCTAGACTGAAGCACATACAATCACATCACTGAACAATGACCATAGCCTTTTGATATTTTAGTAAGACATATCTAGGATCAGATTATACTTATATGCTCAAAATATCTTAAAAGCTGATATAGTATGAAAATAGTTGAAAGCATATTATATACTATGACAAAAGTAATTCCAACATGAACAAACATATGAGGCTTTACGGAGCTTTGTCAACATATAAAGGGAGACTGGTGGATTTGGAGAAAACTAGCCACTGTTTGAAAGCAAGATTCACCTATAGGGAGCCTCACTTACCTCAACTTCCTTCTGGAGGCCATATACTATTTGGATACTGCAATATACCATATGCACTGCACCTGTGGCCAAGAGGGAATACATGGCCCCAAATCACATTGGGCCCCAAATCACCATTCAAATAGCCCTGGTTTAAAATAGGGTCTGACCATGGGTGTAGGCTATACATATTAGCTAATTGTGTAAAATTGTGTAAAAACTGAAAGCTGAAGAGGGAGGAGTTTACATAAAGGTTATGGTGGTGCAGGAGATAGTACACCATCCTCAGACAGTGTCCTTAGACAATCAAAAGAAATGCATATACAGTCCACCTACCCAGTACAAATACATGTATATTAATTCTTCTTCTTCTTCTTCTTCTTCTTATTATTATTATTATTATTTTTATTTTATTTTTTTTATTGTAAACGACTGTTTATATGAAGAAGAATCAAAACGGACTTTACAACTATCTAAATCTCTGCAGCAACTTTCAGATTCAGAATCTCTGCTCCATTAACCAACGCTACTTTCCAGGTTCATATCACTCTTGCCCGCTAGGCTGAGGTCTTTCCTTAACAATCCCAAAAAACTAGCTACATCGGTAGGTCGGTGCAATATCGGTAGGTTCCATTGGAGGTCCCTGTGGAAAATAAGTGTTAGAATCGTAGCTATGGTTTACACTAACCTCACTTCTCTTCAGAACAGCTCTGAAAACGAGCACTGTTTTCTTCAACATTTGCAAGGTTGAAGTCGCCAAAGCAATCAAATGCTACGCTGCGTATATCTGAAGTCTACGCAGCTAACAGTTTGCTGACTGGGCTACAGTGCTGACTTGAAGATCAAGTCAACCGTCGCCTTCGTAGCTAACCAGCTACCTAGCGAATTAAAGATGAACTAGCTGTTCAGCCAAAGCCCAAATTGGGTATTGTTAATTAGCTTGCTTGCTAGCTAGAAAGCTAGCCAGCCTGTTGTTTTGATGTTACATTTCCTTTCGTTGGTATGTATGTTTACATTTAGCCTAGCTAGTAGATAGCAAGCTGCTTAACACATTTTTACTCTGATTTTTGTCATATTGCTTGCCAACCCAACACCAGCAGCTAGCCTTCTGGCTAGCTAGCTGCTAGTTAGAGAAGAATGAGCAGAAAACATCATCATTTTAAAGGAGCCGAAGTTAGCTGCTGCGTGAAGTATTTTTTGTTTGGATTCAACATTATATTTTGGGTAAGTGTTTTCATTTTATCAATTGTCACTGTTGTGTATAGTTCGTTTTTGTGTGCTTAGTGCTCAAATAAGGTGTGTGGGTTGATGGGGATTCGCTCTCTTCTTGCAGTCGTTAAGAAGAAACGTGTAGCTATTTGGTTGGCTACAGCTTACAGCTATAAATCCATAATTATTTTCAGGCAGAGAGACGACTAAAGCCTATGTTATGAGGGAAATGACAGGAAATCACACTGAGAGAGCAACAACAGAGTATTGTGGCTAGATATCATGGCTATCCGATCCTGTCTTTGTGATAATCCCAGCCAGTCTAAACAATAAGCAAGTCGCATTGCTTCTCTGGACAAGTTTAGCTGTTGTACTACTAGTTGTAAGTTACTAGTCTGTCAGCTTTGCTTGCGTTACTCCCAAACTGAAACGTTGAGGTTAGCTAGTTTTGAGGTGATACTAGTATCCCAACAACGAGCTAACGTTATTGATTATCTTTGGTAACTGGTTATCAGGTTATCAGCTGGTTATCTGTGTTGTCCGTGTAAAGTGAATGTTATATCTAGAAATTGGCTTCCTTTTGTCACCCCCCCCCTCCAAAAAAAAATCACTGCTACTAGCTGTTTATCTTTACGTGCACCATCAGTGGATGGTGGAACGCATTATTTCCATTGGCAATGTAGTAACAGTGAAGTGAGCCCTGCTTCAGTAAAGTTAACAGGACAGGTATCTATAAAGTAATCAAGTCAGTACCATTGATTGCAATATGTGCATCACATAGTTTTCCCCTCATAAAGTGAATTTGCTGGCTGACATTAAATTAACAAAGAACGCAATCATTCATGGTCTGGGATGTCTAAGTTAAATCACAAAATAGTGGCCCCAGTGTAACTGCGGTAACTATGGTATGAAATATGGTGGCTGTGACCATTCATAAGAACATTATAGAGCTTGAGTGGAATGACTGCATAATTCCAGTTAAGATGTAATGATATGTGATCTGGCCCAACTGAAGGGGTGCAGTATATTAAATTAATTTAAAATCCCTCATTAGAGTCATTGTGTGTGCTTGGCTCAAATTCAAAGCCCAACGGGAGAGGCTCGCCGATTCAACACCAGTGTTTTTCCTCCCTTTTTAACAGTTTTCTTTGAAGTGAAGCCTCAGATGCCCTGTGCCCGGTTTAAGGCCAACAGTACCTGCTCTGTCAGAACAAGTTGTGTTTATGGCTTAAATCATAGGCCCTAAACTGGGGTATCTGGACGGGGATGCCCTGGGGCAGTGGTTCCCAAACTCGGTCCTGGAGTATCCCTGTGTATGCTGGTTTTTGTTCCAATGCCAATTGCCATCAAATAGTTTCAATATGCTGTTAATCTTTCTTAATTAGGTGCTTTTCATCTAAAGCGGTATTATCTGCATGAAATCACATTATGCCAGGAAAAGCTATGCAATGGCATGAAGAATAAAATGACAACGTTCATATTGTACTTATTGCACCAATAAGAAAAAGCAACAAATAAAATATTGAGGTTTACTAATAGGCTCTTAATTATGTAGTTGATCATGTGTTTAGCTCATTTCATTTGTATTTTTAAAAAATATCCTTAAATCCTTAAATGTGTCAACACAATGCAGGTTTGCCATATCACTTGCTTTGGCTTTGAATTCTTCAGTGAAAAATAATCTACCACTTTTTAATGCAATTATTATTCAAAATGTATGCATTGTTTGCAATATAACACAATAAACACAATATGAAATGTTATTCTTTATGGTATGCATAGCTATCTGACAAAATGTGGTTAAAGTGGGTAAGTAGTCCCTCTAAACATGAAAAGCAGCTAATTAAGAAACTGCTTGTTAAAGGTTGGATTGCAATTGTGGTTGGAACAAAAACCAGCATACACAGGGACCGAGTTTGGGAACCACTGCCTTAGGGCATGATGGGAAGAGTGCATCCCTTGAGAATATTGTTGAATCCGAGCAGAAGTGAATGATTGGATCTCATCTCCATCTCGCTTGGTTTAGCCACGGTCAGCTGGGCCGCCCGCTAACTTTATAGCAGTTGTGCTAGAAGTTGTGAATCTGCGGATTCTTGTTATGTTGATTACATGGACTTCCAGTGGTAGTCATTCACAACTACTCTATTTTTATGTTGCTTTTATTGAAATCTAATGAGTATAACAAAGGAATTCAAAGGAGAATGCTTTTTGTTTACTTTATTTCTGTACAACAAATTTAACGCATTGGGTCAGTTTTGCAGACCCCGATTAAGTGTAGTGCTGGTCTAAAAAAAAAGATTCTCCATACAATACTCAATTTAGTCCAAGTCTAAGCTTAATCTGTCTGTGAAACCGAAATTAAAATTTTAAACGGGTTTTAACTAACCTGTATGTAAAAAAGAAAAGAAAAAAAGAAGTTCTATACCTTGTATTCGACTATATTGATTTAATATAACACAGAACGCAGAGGGGGGACTAGTTGCTGTGGGCTGTGGTAGTGTGTAGACCGCTGGCCTGGGTGGATGAAGACGTGAGAAGAGCCCTCAGTGCTGGGGCCGCCGTGCCGCTCTCGCAGTGAGATTAAGCTGCCGTGAACCCAGCAGACGCGGCCTTCTCCGCGCGCAACGCCGCCGGCTCCGCGCTGGAAGAAAACGAAACGCTTAAAAATGTTAAACAATTAAAGCGCGTCAATCCTCTTAGGCGAGACGCCATGCCTCAGCGGAACATTAGGCCTGGTGTTTTTCAATTTGCCGCTTGATTTGTGAGAACTTCATTTGCATTCTGGCTTGGAGGGGGGGCTATTGTGCGGCGCCTTAAAATAGAGATGGAGCTCTATCTATATTTTTAAAGCTCTCCGCTCCCCTCTCTTTCAGCGGTAATGCCGATTATCCTCAGCTTTAGCCAATTAAAGCCGTTTCTTTTTTTTGGCGCGAACAGCGAGCGTGTTGTCGCACGACAGTGTTGCTGTAACCTCGCCTGGCGTCCCCGGCTGACACGTTCAAGATGGAGGCCGCACTCACACGCTAGCTCCGTACTGTAGCCAAGACAATAGGCCTTTGTGCTCGGGTCCAAGAAAACTACGTCTTTGTGTTCTCTCGCACAAGGCCTCTGTTTTGCATTCTGTGAAAGAATGCGGGATCTGGAGACGGGGCTGCTACAGCGTTCTGCTGGCTCTATCGTCCTCCTCCCGCGATTGGAGATCATTCACGCGTCTGTCAGACCTTTTCCCGCCCGTCCTCCACTGTAATCTCGGTAATGAAACGCTCTCGACAGCTGAGGTGGCTGGGTTTAAATTGGCGGAAAAGGTCGTCGGGATTTTGGTATTCATGGTACGAGCTTGCGCTGTTCCATCAATTTTGAGTTCAGGTTTGTTTTTTTGTTTTTTTTGTTTTTTTTCCTTTCTCTCTACCACTCCGCGGCGAGCCTCACGGCGGAAGAAAATCTATTCTAATTCACTGTGGCGTAGGCAGGATAGATGGCGGGGTGTTATTGATGGAGATCAGTGCGAGTGTAATATCCTTTTCATTACGGGCTTCTTATCAGCACTCTTTTCATATCTTTGGTCCTGTGTAGCAGAATTCATCCTGCAGAATGATGCAGAAACAAAGCACACTGAGTGTGTCCAGCCTGCCCTCACCCCGGCTGAGATATTCTTATGCATACGTCTGTATTGAACTCAAAGAGGATCTGGGGTTTGCCTCATGCCGTTTCTTTCAGGGTAATTCACCATTAAAGCCCAAAGCCCTCTAATACGCCTGAGAGACTGCACTCTGTACTCAACAATGTCCAGAACCCTGAGAGAGACTGCTCTTTGTACTCGGCACTATCCGGAACCTGAGAGAGACTGCTCTTTGTTCCAGTGCTGTCCAGAACCTGAGAGAGAGACTGCTCTTTGTACTCCGCACTGTCCAGAACCTGAGAGAGATTGCTCTTTGTACTCAGCACTGTTCAGAGCCCTGAGAGAGACTGCTGTTTGTACTCCGCACTGTCCAGTACCTGAGAGAGACTGCTCTTTGTACTCAGCACTGTTCAGAGCCCTGAGAGATCACTCTCTGTACTCAACACTGTCTTGAACCCTGAGAGAGAGACTGTACTCTACTCAACACTGTCCTGAGCCCTGAGAGAGACTACATTCTGTACTCAACACTGTTCAGAAACCTGAGCGAGCTTGCCCTTTATCCCTCAACGCTGTCCAGAACACTGAGGCTGTTGTCTTATCCTCAAAATGCTTCCTACCCCTGACAGACTGCTGTCTTATCTTCCACATGGTTCCTATAAAGTTCTTTCTTTC
The DNA here is from genome assembly GCF_963514075.1 of Conger conger. Classification (NCBI taxonomy): domain Eukaryota; kingdom Metazoa; phylum Chordata; class Actinopteri; order Anguilliformes; family Congridae; genus Conger; species Conger conger. Next base: position 66,658,621 of record NC_083762.1, on the reverse strand, counting down.
TCTGCCTCTTTTCCGAGTTCAGCTGATTCACAGAAGAAAAGGACTGGGTTTGTTTTTGTTTGCTGTACTGCAAGACTGCAGTCTCAGTGAGCCTTGGTGATTTCTCCATCTGCAAAGCGCTCCCCGCAGTCAGAGTGATGTCGAGGGAAAAGAACGCAGATACACACTTGACATGTTACATGTTCCAGAAAGATAACTGCCATTTGGGCTTGTTTATAACACAGAATTATCCTGCTGGGGTGAGCATGTGGCTGTCATTAAAAACACACAGGGACTCCAAACCTACGCCCCATTCCCCAATTATCGATCCCAGAGACCGAGATAAAAGGAGGAAGCTCCACACTGACAGCTATTTTTTCCATCGAAACCATGCCGGAACATTCCTCCCTCTCCGTTTCCTTATCACGCTGGCTCTTCCCTCTCTTTGTTTTTCTTTTTTCCCCCCAGTTTTTTTTCTTTCTCTCTGGTAGGGGTGATGATGTCACTGCGGTGTCTCACGTGTTTCAGCCTCGGGTGTCTCTGGCTGCTTGTCTGCCAGGCCCCTCCCCCTCCCCCTCTCACTGTTACCCAGCAACATGGGGAGAATATGCAGGGGAGGCTACTCACCTGCCTGAGGTACAGGCAAGCTGCTTGAGTGACACGGGTTTGTGCCAGTTGTGCAGTGTGGCTTCGGTGTCTGAAGCAGGGGTGTGATCAGGTGAGCTCCTCTGTATGCAAAGATTTATGGAGCTGAGCAGGATGGTGCAGCTTTCTTGATGACTCAGTTTTTTACTACCGACAGTAATGTTTTTTCCTGGAAGCGTATGGCTTCCGCTTATGATCGCAGACTGATGGAACAGGGGTGCCTGTTGCCCTGGTTTGCTCTCTTTGAGTTCTGATTTCGGATCAGCTTACCTGATTGCATTTCCCGCCACTGTGGATCAGTTCTGGGTTAGCTGGGCTTGTTCAGACATGGTGTGCTCGGGAGAGATACAAATTAAGTGAAGTGGATCTCTGGAGTCGGGTACCGACTGACCCTGGATCGGCTTACCTAACCGTCATTGCACTCTCCCGCCTTTGTGTGGGAGGGAGACGGACTGCTTCAGGATCAGCGTCATAGTGGCTGTTCTTGGAGCTGGGGTCTCGTGTCACGTTCCGCCACTGAGCTAGAGGTGAAGGTGGGTCACAGCCTAGCTCACGCGCTGTCTGACGCACGCTCTCTCTACACCCTCCTCTCAGCCCTCGCACTTCACCCCACCCCACCTGGCCTGTGGACGTGTGCATGCACGCTTGTCCCCAGTGCATGCTGGGAGCTGCCACTGCGAGCCCGTTAGCATGCTACACAGCAGTTCCAGTCAGACACATCTCACCCTGCAGTGCAGCGTTTTTCCTGATACCAAAATTTTGACTTCTACACCGAATCTAACTTTGATATCGATACTGTAATAAATCACTGATAACCAAGAATTTCTCATAAAATGAAATGTAAGCATATCTTTTCAAAAATAATGATCAAAATTTCTGATACACATGATCAAAGATAAAGTTAAGATGCGGGGCACTTTGTGAACAATAGCACTACACTTGTCTTATCACAACTGTTAGGATTTCAGATTGGGGTAGTTGTTGGACAGATTTTTGAGGTTCAACGTGTTGCCTCCCTTGGCAAAACATTTATTAAGTTTTTTTCATTGGCTCTTTAGGCAAAGAACTGCCAGGGGGTCAAGATAAGAGCCTGCTCGTTCCTAGAAATAGATACCGTAACATTGTGGTGCATTTTAATCTTTTCTGTACACTGCACACCTACAGTATTTGTGTACCTCTTGTGTCAGTCCCTTTGACTTTGAGCACGCTGCTTTTCAACAAGTTGGCGACTGCTGCCTTCATAGCTAACTTTTCCTCCCTCCTCAGGAGGAGAGCTACACAGCTTTCCACCAGCTTTCTCTCTATCTCAGGTCCTGCAGACACACACACACACACACACACACACACACTAACGGGCTGTTTGGAAATTTTGGTACCGGTATATTGCACAACCCTACTGCTGGGCCAACAGCACTCTCTTCTGCTTCAACAACTGTCCAGGCACCTGAAGTGTGTGTATACTTCCATTAGTGTGTGTGTGTACATTCTTGTGTAAATGTTTACTTGCATGTATAAACGAGTGAGTGTTTGGCTACTGAGCCAGATTTCTTTTTTATTAAAGATGAACCCATGTATGGTGCAGTGGGGTAATTTGGTTAACCAAATGTGTGTGAAAAAGAGCAGTCTGTTGAGCGGATAAATACAAGGAATACAGCTATAGGAGCTGGTAGAACATGTTAATCAGCCTCCCCTCAGGGTTCATTTTGTATTTGTGCCATTGCATGACTGGCACAGCTTCAGTCCCCCGGTATATTATGCTGTTCTGGGATCAGTGGCTTAGGGATGAGTTGTAAAAGATCAGTGTGAGCATTAAGCAGTCTTTGTCAGCTGAGGTGCTCACTGGCACTCAGTGTCAGTCACGTTTGTGATCCCTGCAGATCACCGTTTGATCTGAATCTTAAAATATTTTCTTACGGATTTCAAATATTGCAGCGGTCCTATCTTGAAGATGACTACCCAGGCATATTATAAAAGCCAAAAAGTTTTAGAAATGGACATGTCCATTACATGACTAAACTATCATACTTTTCCAAAGCCATAGTTTTCGACAAGGTAACCCTAAGGTTTTTTTGCTGCTCGTTTTACATGTGGGGTTCAGGTATTCCGTCCTGGATGAAGTGGACCATGGCTTTGTGTCAGTATCAGAAAGGTGTAAGGAAATTATCCACTTCTGCTTCTGACATATCCAGCATTTAATATTAGTGAAACCGTCATGGTCATCACTTATGTTACTTTTATTTACAGAGATAAGCCTATTATCTGTTCAGCAGTTAGCCTAACAGATACGTTGTGCTTGCACTGCGGTAGGCTAATTGGCGTGGGGGTACCGCGCAAGTTTTATCCTAATAAGGACCCCTAGGGGACTTCACAGATAGAACGACCAATGGAGGAGACGAATACCAATTATTTTTCAAAACTGTTTACCAGACAGATATGAAAATAAAGATGTCTGTGTTTGCAATATAAAACCTAGTGCAGGTTGCTCAAAGTGCTTTTCCAGACTGTAAAATAATATGACAAGGTTTAAAGACAAACGTACATATATTTTAAGAGTGCACAGAAAACTATTGACCATTTAAATAAAATAATTGTGCATGGTTATTAGCACGTTTAAAAAAGGTTTGTTTTTCAAATTGAAACTAGAAGCGTTCTAAGCAGCCCCAATGCTTTTTGACAAGGCATTTTGTGATATACTGGCTCAGCTAGGGCAAGCAAGTTCTCCCTTTTCTTTTAAAAGAAATTATTGGGATGCTGAGAAACCTTATTTGCTGACCTGAGAGCTCTTTTTGATGGATCGAGATCAGTAGCAATAAGATGCATTTAGGGGATACATCATGCAATGCCTTAAAGGTAATTGATTTTGCCAGCTTAAAAGCCTAGCAGTAGCATTTTGTACCGGTTCCCGGTAGGAAAAGTGTGGACATTTAAACTTGGATAGAGGGCATAACAGTTGTCAAGGGAAAAGAATTGCTCGGAAGAGCTTCTACCTAAATATATAAATTACAGGAAAAATGTCTATTCTAGATATGGGTAATTTATTCATTATGAAGAGAAAAAGAAAGCTGCACTTTGCTCCAAAATGTCCTTTATTTACCAAATATTTACCAATGTCTTGGCACACCCTCCGTGCGTTTCGTCACTACACACTACACAGCCTGACACTGTGTGCCAAAACGGAATGACATTTTGGAGCATAAAGAGTGTGTGGCTTTTTATAGTCTGACCGCCGTCAGGCAGCACCTTCTGTAGTGACCGGGAGTGCATTCTCTCCTTCTTCTGTCTGTTAATTGAAACGGTCAGTAGATTGCCATCAAAAGCAGGCGGGTCCTGAGGTGATCGGGGAAGGGCGTATGATGGTGGAATGATATGTCGAGGCCCCGTGGCTGACCTGAACTCTTAACCCCCACCCAGACGGCCTCCCTTTGCATATTCAAATGAAGGAGCCGGGCAAAGGAGCATCGAGGGTGTCTTTGTGCCGAGAACCGTCTTCCCACGACATCTGTGAGAACGAGGCCCCGCGGGGCATTAATACCCCCTCCCCCAGCCTTCCTCCAGGGCCCTTTCACCGCTGCGGGGGCCATTGTGCAGAGTGCCGCTCGCTGGTATTGTCGCCCGACGCCATTGTACACCGTCGCGCGCCGAACAAAGCCGCGCCCCTCCCGCGTTTCCCGGGGCAGATCGGTTCCCCCTGCGGAGTGGGCTCTTCCCTGACGGCGTTCCCGTGCCGCCCTCAGCCCACAGCGCTGACCGAAAACACACTCAATGTATTTCTGTTTCGAAATACCCTACCGCCCAATTAGGCGTATCCACAGCTATCATTAACATGTTGGAGAATATGTCTGCTTTACTGGTGGTACACTGGAACAGTAAAAACCATATAACAGAGGCAAGCAACCCATATCACGTATGAAATAAGGGTGTATTTGAAACAATGCCCAGCTCTGGATATCCTCGTCACACTCCACACCCCTGCATAGGCAAAATAGTGTCAAACTTTATTTAGGCTATACCGTGCTTAATACAGCCGCTCCGAGCCTTTTCCAGAAAATATAAAATGGCGAACATGAAAACTAAACGCACACAGAAATAAGGACGCATGAACTAGACACCTGCTGTTTTTAGTTTGCGGGTTTGACGATAACAGGAAGAGAATATGAAAGGGACGGAGCTGCTTTATGAAGTTGTGCACAGACTAGGCGGGTTCAGCGAAGGTCGCGGCGGTAACGCGTGGCGACAGCGTTGCCTGTTTCTAATTGGTTTCAGAAGCACCGCCAGTGTTGAAATGCTCAGTGTTAGAGGTGGAGCGCTCGCAGAGTCTATATTCCAGATACTGCAGCTTTCACCGCTGACTGTGGGGAGCGGCCTGTTAACCTGTGTATTTCCTGTGGTATTTGCAGGCTCATGTACAACATCCTGGGCTGTTAGGTCTGTTGTTGTTCTGATGCAATATGACACTTGCGGGAACCGCGTTCTGTTAATTTGATTTAACCATTTCTCCACACACTAACCAGACTTACAATGAAATGTTCCATTGTGCTGGGGTTGTTACGAAAATAAGTTATTCTGTAATAACCCTTGTTGCTGTAAGTTGTACCACTTGTAAGATCTTGACAGATTAGTTCCTGTAAGTTGTACCACTGCAAGATCGGTGAGAGGTTTGTTCCTGTAAGTTGTACCACTGCAAGATCGGTGAGAGGTTTGTTCCTGTAAGTTGTACCACTGCAAGATCGGTGCGAGGTTTGTTCCTGTAAGTTGTACCACTGCAAGATCGGTGAGAGGTTTGTTCCTGTAAGTTGTACCACTGCAAAAGTGCCGACAGATTTGTTCCTGTGAAAAGTTCCATTGTTCCCGCAATAGAAATTGAAGGCCAAACAAGTTGAGGAGCAACTACTCAACTAGCCTATCCTATCCATTGTAATAACTGTGACCGTTTTACAGCTCTAGTGTGAATGTGGGAAATGTTGGCGATAATTGATGCTTGTTTCGAGCTTTTTTGCATACCCCTACAGTCTTTACAATGCTAACTTGTATTTGCTGTGCTGCCTCTGTGACAGATGTGAATTTATGTGTGTGACGAAGGAAAGTCGACAGGTTTGAAATGTGAACGTGAGCCGAATCGTCTCTTGCTGGCTTAGTTAATGGGATTGCTTTGTCGGCTCTGTCTGACAACTCTAACAAGCGAAGAAGAGTGAGTCTATGGTCCTCCTTATCCATGTGAACCCTCCCTGCCCCCAATGTACGCACACACACACACACACACACACACAGGCAGAGTGCATCCCACTTTCCCCACGCTGCTCTGTCTGCGTAATCTGATTTGATTAATCTGGAGTAAAAAAAAAAAACGGATCGGTGGCTTTATGACCACCACCGTCTAACCTCTAGCGATTATCCCAGTGTGTATGATGACTCTGTGGCCTTCCATGCCCTGATTGGTCAGGAGGCAGAAAGCCTTCGGTTGGCTGGTCGGTAAGAATCCCCAAACGCTCTTAGTGTCGGTATTCTGGGAGAACCCCCCCCTCATTCGGAGCATCGGCATTCTGGGAGAATTCGTGCGACCAGGAGGCAGTGGAGACATTAAGGTTGAACCGCTGACCTGTGGTTGAATGGCGGGTTCACCCTGACTGGGGCGAGGGGGGGTCTCCGCGGCCGTGTGGTTTACAGCCTGCGGGCATGCCTGAGGGGGTGGCTGCCTGGGTCCCCATGGCAACGACCAGTGGAGGAGGGACCTGTTCCTACTTTAGTGACTTGGGAGAAGCACTGGGGATGGTGGTAATGGGTGGCTGTCTTAATGGGAATGGTGGGCTTGTCTCCCTGGCAACCGCTTCTGCTCCCGGTGGGGGGATGGGGGGAGTGATAGAGGGGAAGAGGAAGAAAGAGAGGAGACAAAGGGAGAGAAAAGGGACAGCTCTGAGTAGAGTGCGTGTATTGTGACACTGTCCTGTTTTATCTGCAGCCTGGCTTGTGTCCCAGCGACCAGGTCTACTGCACAGTGGACAGGCTTCCTCTTCGTCCTTTTTGCCTCAGTCTCTGAGGTCTGCTAGCCTTTCACCTCCGTCCGAGCATGGACAATAACGATAACCTTTCAGCACAATCAGAACACGCACAATACCGCTAACCCTTCAGCACAATCAGAGCATATACAATACCACTAATCTTTCAGCACAGTCCAAATATGTACATTAGCGCTAACCATTTGGCACAGTCAGTGCATGTACAATACCGCTAACCCATCCGGGCAATCAGAACATGTACATTACCACTAACCTTTCGACACAGTCCAAATATCTAATCTTTCAGCATATTCAGAACGTGTACAATACTGCTAACCTTTCAGCATGTTCAGAATGTGTACAGCTAAACATTCAGCGCATTCAAAACATGTACAATTCTACTAACCTTTCAGCGCATTCAGAATTCTGTCCAATACCACTAACCTTTCGACATAGTCAGAACATGTGCAGTTCCGCTAACTTCTCAGCACAATCAGAACATGTACAATGCCGCTAACCTTGCGGCACATTCAGAACAAAACCGCTAACCTTGCAACGCATTCAAGAACATGTACAATTCCACTAAACCTACTGCTGCCCTGGTAATGTGTTCTTGCATCTCAGCTGTAGAAAGGCCCTGCACCATGCAGTTATGCTGAGAATATTAATATTTTAGATGAACAGCATGACCGGGCCTGCAACAGATGGGCGCCGGAGTCCTTGTACAGGCCAAGCGGGGAGGCAATTTCTTGGTAAATGAATTGAGCCATTTCGCTGTCCTTCTCGGCTCCTTTGGGCAATTACAGCCCGGTGCTTGGGTGCTAAGCCTTCATTATCCTCTGGCTCAGGGCCTCCGTGTTCCCTGACAACCTGTGGTTAGGAGGAATTCCAGGGAAACGGTCTTTAATTCCACCTAGAAAACCATGTCGGAGGCTTGCTGGCACCGACAGGTTCTGTGTGAGGGGGTCTGTGTAGCTGGAATAAAGCAGTGATTACGGAGTCCACATTAAGAATATGCACGTACTGATACTCCCTCTCCTCTCCTCTCCTCTCCTCTCCTCTCCTCTGCTCTGCTCTGTGGGTCTTTTTTCCTGACTCTGCACTGGACCTCCTGGTTTGTTCACCCTCATCCCGCCCTGAAATTAAACATGAGCGTAGCTACTGTCCAAATTTGTCTTTGCATCAGTGTACTGTTAGGCCTGGTTCATGATTCACCCAGCAGTGTCCCCTATGGAGGGCCCCTACGGCCCTGCCCACAGACTCTGTACCTCCATGAGTATGCTGTCCGGTTGATTTTTTGCAGATGCACAGTGCCTCCATATTTGCTCTCTACATGCCCTCTGCCAGCAGCAGCATTCCCGTACGGCCCCTCCATGTACGGAGGCTGCCGGATCAAGCATTAATCTGACTTTACTCTGTTTACTCTGCTGATGTACTGCAGTACTGATGTACCTGATGTACTCCTTTTCACTTCAACACATCCTGGGGCAACAGATTCATCCCCCTCCCCTCTGAACTGCATACTCTACATCCGTCCATGAGGACTTTCTAGTTTACCTGCTAGTGTAATACCTGAACTGTTACAATCTCATCCTATAGGCCAGCGGAGAATGGGCATCCCACTTTAGCCGGGTTCTTCTCAAGATTTCTTGGATGGATTCTCATCATTGTGGTTTTTCTCTTCCTAGGGGGAGTTGTTTACCGCCTGTGCTATTTGGGGGCTTCGGGCTGATATTTCCCATTTCTGTTCCCTTCTGATGATTCGGGACAGTGCTGTGTAATTCGCTATACCAAAAAAATTGAATCATTTTCTTTACAGTGGTGTCCTGTTGTGGTAATATACTGATACACTGACACATACTGCATACTCTGTGCTCCCTCTAATCTCAGTGGGAGGCCTGTAATCTACCGCAGTCTTTGTGGATTACTACGGGTGCGTTCGTTCGTGAGCTCTTGGAGCACCGCTGCTCTCCGGTTGTTGGGAAGTTCAGAGCGCTTTGCCCTGGGAGCGCTCAGAGCACACACTGGATATTCTGGCTGAGAGGCGGTCTATCTGAACGTTCCAATCTAGAAAAAGGCTGAAGAGGTTATTGTCGTTTTGTAAATGAACAGATTTCCGGGTACTCTGTTTGAATCGCAGAGCGCTGACATGGGAGCAGATTTTCAGAGCGAATATAGAAACACGCCCTCATATCTGCTGGACAGAGCTGGGTCAAATATGTAATTGTTTCGGATTCAAATACTTTGCTATGCTTTCCTGGGCTTTTCTGGTGCTTTGTAACCTATGATATCTCGCCTTCACGTCCTCTTAGTTGGCTCAGTTGCACATGGCTAGGTCTAGAGGGCGGTATTTGAATCAGTTCTTTGACCCAGCTCTGAGGCTGGTATGGCACTCTCCTCTCAGTAATCCCATCAGCTGTGATGTGCTGAAACTACTTCATTATTCTACCTGAGCAGGAAGTCATGGTGTGTGTCCAGGTGTTCCAACCATGGAGCTCCGTCAGGTGTGTGTAAAATGAGACCCTGTTACACAAGGCACCCTCTGAACCTCTTACCAGTCCTTCAGCCCAGGAACAAAAGCCAGTCCAACCCTGGGTGTTGGTTTTGCAAGCACATGGAGACAGAGAGCCAGCAATCCCACAATGCATTTCTCCACCTTTCAGAAAAGCGAATTGCCAAAATGTAAGAAGCTTTGAAACGGGAACTAAATGCTATAGCCGTTCTTCCATTTCCCATTGTCTGCGTGTTTTCTTTCCATCACAGCTTTCCAATAAACATTAAACCTGATCCTTTTTAATACAGTGCAGTTTTTCTTTATAAGAAAGAAAGAAAAAAAAGATTGGATATCCAGAATTATGCTGAACTGGTTCTTCCACACTCCAGCATGGTTTGCTGTGCTGCGTCAATGCAAATTGTGTCACAGCTGTGTCTCTGAACTTCAAAAGTGCATGTAAACACCTGTCCTGTCACCTCTTTTGTTGCCTCTTTCTATTGTCATGAATGGAAAAGTGCTCATGGGGAAGAAAGGATTGTGGTGGGAATTGCTGTTATTGTCTCCTTTGCGAGGTAGTGAGCGAGTTGTGAGCACACGGCATGTATTGTCAGCAAGCTTGGCCTATGTTTTCTGAGGTCGCAAACAATACGACTAGCTGGCTGCCATACTGAAAGGGCTGACTGCTGTTTCACCTTTAGCGCGGTTTGTGGAACGTGATGCTGTGTTTGCTGGGGAGCCTAATGCAGGAGGGCCTGGCTATTATAACCACAGTGAGGACTTCTGATGGGAATGGAGCGTATTGTTTCTCCACGCCGGGCACTGTGGGATACTTCTGTGGTGCCAAGCTGCCATTACTTGCTCCTTCGTGGCCACTGAAACCACTGAGGGCAGATTTGAGGAAGCGGGAACCTGTTCCCTCAAAGAAAGTGAATGAAGAACTGGAGAGTGTAGCTCTGTTTCCGCACCCTGCTCCATACCATGCCTGTTCCAGGGAGCTGGCTTTCCTATGGGCTTTTGCAATCACCACAGTAACTACATGCATGTAATCAAAGACTTGTGGTGAGAGAGAGACTAGAGAATGAGAGGGAGACAAGGGGAGAGGTGAGAGAATGGAGAGGAAGGAGGGAGGGGGGAGAGGGAGAGGCAGGAGAGGGATGGAGAAAGAATTATAGAGAGGGAGGGGGGAGAGAGAGAAGAGAAGGAAAGGAGGGGGAGAGTGTGTGTGTTTCCGCGTATTGATTGATCCCAGAATTCCTGGGTTTAGTGTTGCATCATGCAGAACAAACCCCTCCTCTCTTTTCTGAGAGCCTGAGGCTGTGAGCTCACGCCTGCCCCGGCTGCAGTGTTAGTCTTAGGAGCACCACCCAAAGCTCAACAGGAAAGAACAGGAGCTTTCAGAGGAAAGTAACTCTTCACTCATTGAAAAAGAAATAATATATTCTGGACGTACACTTTGCATTTCCACCACAAGTAGGATTAACTTTTTTATTTTTTATTCTCCAGTAGGATGAGTCCAGATCTAGCCTAGACACCGGCAAAGAGAAGCTGTCTGCCAACTATATACAGTATACACACAGGAGCGATTATGTCTGCAGAGACAGGATGAGGTCTGTAGAAAGAACAGGACACTCAGAAAAGCCTCACTTGGAAAAAGCCGGTTGACGTGGTGACGCCGCTTTAAGTGAAGTGGGAGACCATGGTTCTTTTCCCACGTCCAGCAGGCAAGCACAAGTCCTCTTTACCCCCACCATCAGAAACGGTATTGCAGGGCCAGATTAGATGCATAGTTTATCATATACTGTATCATTTGGGAAATTTACTGCAGATCTGCTGTAGAGAGCAGAATGGCGACTAAGTGCTGCCTTTTAACTCAAGTTTCTCCAGATTCACAATCCACAGGCAACTGTAATGACTAAATTATACCGTTAATGCTGCATCACCATCCACTTACGTGAGACATTAGCTCGTTAGCTGTGATATAGGTAGGTAAAAGAAGATAAGAGCTCATATTCTCTCAACAAAGACGGTTACCTTTAACTTAAATTTAAGCTTACAGGACAGAGCTCCTGTGATGAGCTACGATAAGAGAAACAAGAAACATTTCCCCAACCTGGGTGATGGCTGGGATATTGCCTATATTAAGTTATATTGAAATGCAACTGCATTTTTTTTTAAGATGGCGAAAATAGCGGTTTTAAGCTAGCACAAATGCCTGTTTCCAGACGATTTGGAGGCATTTTGGGACAGGCGTTTATGGTAGTACGTGGAGGTTGAGCTTTCACAAACCCCGAAATTGGTAATTATAGCTGGTCTGCGAATCACAGGTTTAAGTTTGAAAGCTTCCAAAAGCTTTCCAAAGCAAAACAGAACTATTGTTTCAAGTCATAAATATTATTGCGGCAGCTCTGCCTGTTTTGGGTTTCTGTGAATCTTCACGCTCTCGTCTCAGGTGACTGCAGGGGCCTGAATCGGAGCTGCCGCGGGCTGCTGTCATAGACGTGTGTGTGTGTGTGTTTGTGTGTGTGGGCGTTTCACTGGCTCTGAGTGAGCAGGCCTGACCGCTCTCTGATGCTCTGTCTCATAGTTTATTTCCGCTGGTGCGTCAGGGATTTAATCTGGCGCCCGGACCGCCACTTTCGAACGAACGTGCGGTTCTTTTCCCCCCGAAGCACTCTGTCCTCGGAGCGGGGAGCGATCGAAATGGAAAACCCTCCCGACCCCCGGGTTTTTGTTTGCGTCGAGGTTGCCGTGGCAACAACCTCGCACCCGTCAAAGAATGAAAATGCTTTTCCGTGGCTCGTGGAACCCGGCGCACTGCCTCGGGAACGCCACGGTCCCCATAAATGCAGTGTGTTTTCTCGAAATGTGTGTTAAGGCTCAGGTCTCGCTGATTTATTGACCTGTTTCTTTTGTGTGTTTTTCTCTTTTCCAGTTGCTGGGAGCGGCTTTCCTTGGAATTGGATTGTGGGCATGGGCTGAGAAGGTGTGTGAACAGTGCCATATTTCCACCCAAAAATGAATACACATGCACAGATGCTTTAGACTCACCGGATAAGAAGCCCCTGAGATCCTCCTGTTATCGCCACTGCTTTACAGAGGGGTTTTTGATGCTGTCTTATCGTAGGAGGAGAACATTCATTGCGACCGTATTGTCCTTGGTCTTGCCCCTTAATTACATCTTTAGAAAATGCATTCAATTGAAATGGTTTGACTTCAGCAGTAGGGAGTTGGAACATTGAATGTTAAAGTGGAGTATGTGGTGTCTCTGTCAGACCTGGGTTAAATGCGTAATTGTTTTGGATTCAAATACTTTTTTACTGAGCTTGCCCGGCCCTGTCTTCTGGTCCTAACCCAGACCTGCTCCCTCTTAGGAAGGGAATTGGCTAATCAAGATCAGCGATAGCGTCAGGCCGGGAAGATCGCCCAGGCCCCACGGTCACGAGCGCATTATCTAACGGTGCTTCCCGTTGTTAAGAACGCCTTATCTAATGATGTGGTTCCGCTCGGATACGCCGAGCATGTTCGCCTGCGCCAACACGGGGCTCGTCTGGGGCTCCGTCTCTCTCCTAACCACCCTGAGCCTTCGCTAATTGCCCTTGCAACACCCGATAGAGCGTTCTTCATTGCACAGTCTGAGTCATTCTCCCACCGAAGATGCTGAAAAACTGTCCGCTTGCATGGTTTACCTCAGTAGTTGAACACTACGTTCCTATGAGCATGAGCTGAGGTGTAGCTAACAAGCTAACCTTCTTTATGAATCCAATTATCTAGAATAGTCATAGGGCAGTTATAGGGCAGCCATCTATTGGAAGGCAACTAAAGAGCAGTTTCTGAACATGCAGTGTATGAATGGGGGCTTCTGAGCGTCCTTGAATATCACTTTTCGTCCTTGACTATAACAGTTCAACAAAAGTATTAACATCTTTTTCTTCCTTTCCCTGTGTAAAAATGTCTATCCCTGATTCCATTATGTCTGTTGACCGTGCGTGCCCTTGATCTTATCGTGGCTATAATACAGTTGGTGCACGATGACTAATGGTGGAATAGCTAACGGCAGCTCATTCAGTCACGGCCAATGCACTGCACTACGTAATTGATAGTAGGTATGTGACAAATCGTCAGTTTTTGTAACCGTTTACCATCCCGTTTTTTAAACGGTTAACCGTGCAACCAGTACTGCCTATGACCTTATGGCCGATTTTTGCTTTCGATATCCGATAGATATGATAGGCTCCTGGTCAAAGGATTTTTCTTTTATGCCAACAGTTCCACTTGGTTTTATAAATAGTTATGCTTCACGGTCCTGGAAAATGTAGATAAGCTAGCTCTGGCCAACATTAGATATATAGAATGCAACACTTTAAAAATAACATTGGATAGTGATTATACTGTTAAGTAAGTTAGACTCAATCAAAAAAGAAATTGCCTCGTTGGGAAATTATTGGATTTAATACAATTTTGAACAGCGGTTACATGTAATTATAGCCTTTATATTTCCAACTTGTCTACTTAGTAATGTTGCGTTCAATATTTGTCCAATGATGTAGCCTACTGCTTTAATTGTTTTTATATATACGGCATAGTGGAAAGTTCAGTTTGCCAGTAGTTTGGTGTCAATGATTCAACATAGAATCCTGTGTGAACCTGAAGAAAATAAGCCATAAGTGAACAACAGCTACACATTTAAAACACACAGAAATTATTTGACTATAATAAAATTAACTATAATACTGCATCATTCAATTCCCTGTGGCGTTTGCATTCTTAACCCCTGAAAGATTACTCGCTTGGACTAGCTTGTCGAATGTAAGCAGACCGACAGGAAGTTAGTATGTAGCCAGAATATTTATTTCAATTGACAAATTTCTGTCTTTTGTTAATGGAGGTGAAAGCGCATTTATTTTAAACTGAGCCTACAATTTCAGCTTCGAAAAAGAATCATTCCTGTTCAAGGTTGGAAATGTATTAAAAAGAAGTCCCTCAAAGCGCTCTGGGATCTAATTAACACTGCTGAATCCAGAGTTGTCATGTATTTCTGACAACCGGTATTACACATCATTTTCGAGTTTGAGAGAACTTCCTTTTTTCTTCTTACACCTCTCCTTATTGCCCAGTTTATAATGAAGTCCCAATTTACAATGAAATAAATAAGATCAGCAAAAATCCCAAAGTGTCTATATACCCAGGCCCGGCAGAGGTTAGTGCTATTGCATTTCAGTCTTCATTTCTGGTGAGGTTTCATTTACCCCGAGGCGTTTCTCAGGGGACTCTCTAACAGTGCGTAAGTCAGAACCGAGAATGTTGCTCACCTTTCGACTGTAAGTTGCGTCATTTGGCTGTGTCTGGGGAGAGGGGTGGGAGTGCTGGGTGGGGTTAGTCCTACAGTATGCACAAGGTGCATGTACTCTGCACACTCTCTCAGTGCCTGTTTGTTTGTCTGTCTGTTGCAGGGCGTCCTGTCCAACATCTCGTCCATCACGGACCTGGGCGGGTTCGACCCGGTGTGGCTGTTCATCGTGGTGGGTGGGGTGATGTTCATCCTGGGGTTCGCCGGCTGTATCGGAGCGCTCAGGGAGAACACCGCCTTGCTCAAATTTGTAAGCGTACGAGCGTCCTCTCCTTTGTCCTCTCTTCAGGAAACCTCGTCCCCAGGGACCTTTACCGCAACACTGCGTGCCGCGTATTTTCGGTTGTTGTTTTGTCCGTATAGAGTAGTAAATTACAGCAGACCCCTTAAATCCCCACAGTCAGTAAAGGCACATACTGGACCCTAAGCTCACAAAATGTAAAGAATATGCAAAATAACTGAACATATAGTGCGAGCCATTGCTATCTATGTGTTACTTCTGAGTTTAGCGTTAACATATTTTTGTTGTTACCAGTATTTTTCTTCTTTCAAACATTTTGTTAAAGTGTGCGTTGACATGAGCTGAGGCGTGAATGTCAAGGCATGAACAAGCGGGTGAACCTCGACTGACGGTTCATGTTGGTCCAAAAATAACCGTTAAAGTCTCATTTTATACAACAAACGACATTGGAGCCAAAATAGGTTTTTTTCGTCGTTAATCGGCTGTGGCGAAAGGCTTTTTTAGTTAGTAAATGATTGATGACTGGTGCATTAGATGCAGGCCGTGTTTACAGTAAATGGCATTACGGTGCAGATGCAGCAGCTCCTGACCTGCTCTGGAGCTCTCTCCGTTTTACACCTCCAGAGCCCGCGGCAGCGCATTCAGCTCACTGAGTATGGGAGATTTATACACGTCTCCCTGAGGTGTGAATATCCCGCTCTGCCTTTCAATATGTGTGCTAAATATGGATTATCTGTGCTCGTATATTAGCTGTATCGCACAGATATATACACACACACGCGCACGCACACACTCGCACGCACGCACGCACACACACACACACACACACACACACACACACACACACACACAAACACACAGAAGTTCACACAGAAACACCACACTCACACGCACACACACACGCACACACATACACACACACAGAAGTACTCACCGAAACACACACATTCTTGCATACAGTCACCTGGTCTCTCCAGTTCAAAATTGTATATTGACTAACACAAAAAGCACACTCAAGTCCGGTTTCTTAAGTCGGACATTAATACACATGTCTGGTTTCTCCAGTTCTGAATCTTACAGTAATAGGCACGTCTGGTCTCTCCAGTTCTGAATTGTACAGTAATACACACGTCTTGTTTCACCCGCTCTTAATCCTATAGTAATGCACTCGTCTGGTTTCTTCAGTTTTCTGTTTTTTTAGGGCTCATTTTTTTCCTGGAGCTGACAGCTGGCATCCTGGCATTTGCCTTCAAAGACTGGATCAAAGACCAGCTCAACTTTTTCATCAATAACAATGTCAAGGCCTATCGCGATGACATCGATCTGCAGAACCTCATCGATTTCGCCCAGGATTACGTAAGTCCATATTGTTCTCCCAGACCCTTACATATTTGCTTGCTGTTCTTTTCAAAATAATAGACATAAAAGAATGTATTCTTTCATGTGAAGCTATATTAACTAAAAAGTATGACAAGTTGTAAGATTATATTCATCAAAAACAAATTACAGATATATATATATATATATATATGCATTTTCTATAAAGGCTACTTGGCTATTTTACATTTAAAAAGATGATGAAAACAGCAGTGCTTATTGTGTCTGTTTAAAGTTAGTTTTGTCCAGTGACTTTGCGTGCGCGAATGTGGGTGTGTGTGTGTGTGTACATGTGTGCGCGTGTGTGAATCGTGCGATGGGTCCAGATGGTGATGGCAGCTTGGCTGCTTGCGGGGGAAAGCGGAGCTGGAACGTTCTGTGAATACTCCCTGAATGGCGATCGCATTGCACTCTGGCTTTCCCTCCAAAACTGCTGCTTTTCCACTCTAAATATCCTATCGTTTGGGCTTGGATTTCCACCGCTGTAGATACCTTGTCTAGCCTGCTCGTATCTCCCTTACAGGAGAGGCTTCTCTGCATCCTGGAGGTTTTCTATAGTTCTGACCGTCTCATGCCTGGATGACTCCTGCGTGCATCGCAAGCATTTTTGTTTGTCTGTATGGCTCATGGGAATTGGAGTTTTTCCCAGTTTTTGTGGTGTGAAACTGTTTGTTGTGGGAGACACACCCGCAGTCCAGCTCTGTAATTTTGCGCGCTAGACTTAAATTAAATAATTATTTGAAATGCATTAACCCTTGGACACCAGCAAAAGCCCTGTAGTTTGCTGAAAATGTTGACAATACAATATTCAGAAGAAAATAACTTTCGTAAGATTGTAAAATTTAGCAGCAATCTGCAGTGCGCTTTCACCATTGCTTATGATAGCATGTAAAGAGTTGAAGGTTTTCAGTGTATTTACAGGGTCAAGCCTACGTCCAGCCTGCCCAGGGTCGCCGTGGAAACCGCTGGTTTCTGCACATCTTTTGATGTTGTTGTTTCTTCCAAAAGCCAGAGTGGTGAACTGCATTCCTGTTTCTGGATTTCATGCCAAATTCTGCTCCTGATTATTTTTCAGCCCAGTCTTTTATGTGATCCGATGTCATAGCTACATTAATGGATCAGCTCACAAACAACTGCTGAAGACGTCCAGTATGGAATGTTTAGTCTAGCTTATAGGAGTGAACTTCTTAGGATTAAACCACCATTGGTGTATAGTTATATCGGCCGACATTGGCATTAGACCCAGAATCAGACTTTACCCTTAAGGAACAGGATTGCCCACCCTGGCTTAAAGTGCGGAAAGCTAGCTGTCCAGAAGTCCTTGTTTATCGTACGGCAGGCCGTTCTTTAAAATGCGTCCCGTGTAGATTTTGACGGATGTGCGCAGCTCTGTTAGAAATAACCTCGCGGATTCAGCGAGGCCTCTGCCCAGATGTTGACGCTGGCCGGTTAAAAAAAGAAACGCAGCGATTTCCTGGTGCACAGGACGGCAGCTGTTCTCGCGCACGTGTGCGCCTCCGAAGGTCGTGGGCAGGAAATGAGCCGTGCACTTTGATGCTGCGCTTCCTGTCTCCTGTCCGGGAATGAGCTCATCCCTGCGGACAGTGTCAGAAACTCCAGCTCAGGTTCCCGTCTCGACCCGGTGAAGAGCAGGCTTTTCCTGCACTTTCCACCATTACAAGTCTGAGAACTCCCATCACTTTCAGTTACCGCTGTCCATCTCCTTCAGTTAAGAAAGTTCTAGTCACGTGTTCGTCACCTCACTCCTTAAAGGGCTAAATGTACCCTTAGATTGTTGTCAGCCTGCAGGAACTGATTGATATCGTTTTATCCGGGCGCTGGAAGTCTTTTGCGGCAGGTCTGAGAGCTCACGGAATGAGTGAATTCACTCTTCCAACATATCTTTGTTTGCCATCAAATCAAAATGTCTGCTAACATCCTGTGATGTCCAGTTAGATGGTTCTCATAAACCAGCCAACAACAACAGCAACATATCTCATTTCTGATTATGATGGCATAGTCTCGTTTCCTGTAATGGTGTCACAGCATGTTATTTCCTGTAATACTTTTGCAGTGTAACATCTGATTTCCTGAATCCATATCAGAGTGTGATCACATTTTCCATAATACTGTCACAGGGTAACAGCTCATTTCCTGTAATACTGTTTAGTGTGTCAACTTTAGCTCCTCGTTTGCTGGAATACTCTCATCCAATTTCTTACACTGCTATCACATTCTGAGCAGTGGGTTCATTGCCAGCTTAAGAATTATATGTTAAAATGTGATGGGTTGAGTTTGAGTAAAATATAATTGATCACTTTGCCTTTTGTTTTTTTAGTGGTCATGTTGCGGTGCCCATGGGCCTAATGACTGGAACCTGAACATCTACTTCAATTGCACTGAAGTGAACCCGAGCAGGGAGCGCTGTGGAGTCCCGTTCTCCTGCTGTGTTAAGGATCCGGCGGTAAGAGAGCGCGCGTCATCATGGATGCTTTTATTACCGTCGGTCAACAAGAGCGGATACAATGGATCGTGGTGTAATGGGGTTCAGTAGAGCTAGCGTAGCATCTCCTGCACTTTACGGCTCTGATCCGAACTAATGACATGCCCTTTTCATGTAAATAGGAGTAAATGGGGAAAATGGGTTTATGATCATTGTTATCAGGGTTTAAGTAGCACCCTTAATGATCAGTGACAGGCTGAGTACTCCTTTGTGGTGAAATTACCCATAATCCATAGCGAGGTCATTCACAATGAATGGACTGTTCTTCTTTTCTACGAGAGTTACAGCCAATGATAGCACCATACATCTCTCGAATCAAAGTCACTTCACTATCACTTGCGTCATTCACCTCCCGCCCATTAGGGGTCGCTATTGAGTTCTATCGGCACTCTCACATGTCCTGTCCATCCAGTGATCTTCGCGTCCCAGTGAGTCTGTGCTGTCTTCTCTGTTTGGAACTGCAGGAAGACGTGCTGAACACGCAGTGCGGCTACGATGTGCGCCTTCAAGTGGTGAGTGTTTCCTCGCACTGAATTCCCCCAAGATTTGCCTGGGAAGTGAAAGCACATGTACAGGCCAGTGCATGTGATGTGGCTTATGGTTTATTTATGAGTGTGTGTGTGTGTTATGTTTGTGTGTGTGTGTGTGTGTGTGTGTGTGTGTGTGTGTGTGATGTTTGTGGGGGTTTGTGTGTTCAGAAGAAGAAAAAATAAATAGCGTGTGAGAGTGTATATTCGTGTTGTGTGGGCCAAAATGAGAAAACAAAATGTTGTGATTACATCATGCCTGTAATGTTGGTATGATTCACAGTGTAGACACGATACACCACATAATTACATATACAGTCTCCAATATAACATTTGGAATGCTGATAGTAATATTTATGGTAATATAGATAATCTTGTGAAAGTATTCTTAATTTTAAGTATGAATTTCTGGTATTTGATTAATTTAGCTGTATTTCTGAATTAAATAAAGTATATTGAGGCCAGATTCTCAATATAATTTATTTCGTATGTGCTGGTTTCTTCATAACTAAATTTAATAAAAGGTTCTTGGAAATGTAGCATCCTGCTTATCTTTTTTCATTCAAACACATTTATGAAACTGTGGAATTGAATTAAAAGTTGTTATTTTCTCGCTTGTTTTCATCAAAGAACAAGATCCTTTTCATTTGTGACGAGATTAGTATTCTCACAAGAAACCTTTCTTCTGCCCATAAGTGGAACATCACAGGTGTTTTCTTGTGAAGATGTTAGCCTTTTTTCTTCTGGGATTTTGTGAATAGGGCCTGTGGTGTTTGTAGGGAGTGGAGCTGATGTGTTTGAGGAAGTGTCTCTTTGTTCGTGGGCATGTTTGGAGTGGAAAGAGGTGTGGAAAAAAGAAAGGGATGAAGAGAGAGTGGGTGAGGCTACAGGAGGGGAAGGGAGAGTCGCTGCCCCCCCCCCACTTTTCCCAACAGCCTTTGGGAACACCCTCTCCCCCCCACCCCCCTGACCCAGCCGCTCCTGGGAACACCCACCCCCCACCCCCACCCCTGGCTCTTCCCTGGCAGGGATCTTAGTCTGCGGGTCCGGTTTTGTTGTTGCTTTTCCAAGGAAACAAAAGACTCCTTCAGTCTGCCTCCACAAAGACTGTCTCAAAGGGGGGGGGGGGGGGGTGTGGGAGGGTGTGTTTGTCTGTGCGTGCGTGCGTGCGTGCGTGCGTGCGTGCGTGCGTGCGTTCGTGCGTGCACGCGTGTGCGAATGCACGTGCGTGTGTGTTTGTGTGTGCGCTAGTGAACTGTTCCTGTGTTTAAATCTGTGTTGAGTCTCCTCTGTGTCAAGGCCCTGTGTTCAGTTCCTGTATTTAGTTTCAGTGCCGGGGCTTAGTGTCTGCGTTAAGGCTCTATGCCTGATCCCCCTACAGGAGCTGGACCAGCAGAAGTACATCTACACAAAGGGCTGCGTGGGACAGTTTGAGAAGTGGCTTCAGGACAATTTGATCGTTGTTGCTGGAATATTTGTGGGCATTGCACTATTGCAGGTAAGGGAGTGTTGTTTTTGTCACCTTTCAAAGTAGGCAGTAGGTGTGTTTCAGCTTTGACGCAGTCTGTGCTCTTTTGTGAGGTCACTTGCGTTGTATGGGTAGGTCTGCCATCTGCTGGTGAGGAAGAGAACTGACTTTCCTGGACTTAAAAAAAATAATAATTTATAGAAAAATGTGTTTGCTGTGTACATATTTTTTTCTTATTTCCAACAGTGATTGTCTTGTTATTGATTATTTACCGTATATATACCCTGTGAGAGAGAATGAGCTTGTGTATGTGAGAGAGATGGAGAGAGTAAGTAAGCGTATTGACCTAAAGCAGTGGTTCCCATCCCTGTTCCTGGAGATCTACCGTCCTGTCAGTTTTCATTACAGCTCTAACTCAGCACACCTCATTTAACAGCTAGAGATAACATAACATGACATAATGACGAGAACAGGCCATTCAGCCCAGACATCCTTTTCCTCCCACTGAAATACCTACTGCTTAGTTTCTCTAAAAGCGAAATCGTATCTAGCATCGTATCAAGCCCGGTCTTGAAAACCCACTGTGCTTCTGCCTCCATGTTCTGGCAAACTATTCCACACAGTGGCCGCTCTCAATTTATCCTTTGCTCACATGGAATAAGTCTTCTTTTTGTAAGCTTGAAGAGGTGTTAAGCATGTCTTCCCTCATAACTTGTATGTTTTATACTTGGAATCAATCTGGTTGCCCTTCTTTGAACCTTTTACAGCTCCTCTATATATTCCTTGTAGTTGGATACAGTAGATCTCTTTGAGCGGCTAATTGGTACAATCAGGTGTACCGAAGTAGAGTTGAAATGAAAACCGACAGGATGGTAGATCTCCGTGGTTTGAAACCACAGAAGCTTAGGTATTGAATGTCAGTTGTAATAACTGTAAAATCTAATAAAAGTGCTGTAGTGTGTGACCCTGCCCTGCCTTCTCTCCCTGTGTAGATATTTGGGATCTGTCTGGCTCAGAATCTGGTCAGCGACATCAAGGCGGTCAAGGCCAACTGGTGACTTCATGTGGGGTGGGGGCATGATGCCAGACTTCCCCCCTCCACCCTCCCCAAAAGCCCTGAGTTTCTGCTGCCACAACCGCGTACCCTCCAATCACCCTCTCCCCTCACGCCACTCCACCCCGCCCAGCCCATTGGCGACGGAACCCCTAGCTGTTTTTGGGGAGGGTGGGAGGGGTGTGAGGTAACGTACCCCAGGGTGTGAGCAGCAGGAGTTTGGGGGTGAGGAGGCAGGGCTGTTAGTGGAGCAGGCAGTTCCTCTGTCGCAGACTTGCGCATTGCTGACGATTGGCAATCGGACTCCCCTCGGTCCCCATGGAAATCATTCCTTCCTGTTGATGGCCAGGTGATCTTTCTGCCACCTGTTATTGGCTAAAATCCGGACCACAGGACGATTTCATTCTTCACCCGCGGGACTGCCATTAAAACCAGGAAATCCCCAAAACGAAAACCGAGGACCCTACCCCCTACCTGCACAGGTCCCGTGACCGCGAATAGGACTATGTTTTTAAAAATATATATGTATTTTATTCTGTTTGTTTTTATTCTTGTCTTTTTGTTACCACTAATGTTTGGAAAGGGGAAAGTTATTTGGAAAAGAGTGGTCAGGCTGCTCCAATCACTAAGAACCCTGGCGGGTTTTTATTTTATTTGAATTGGTCCGTTTTGTCGTGTAGTGATTAAGCCAATCGAAGGACACTTTGGTGATGAATCGATGTTCACCTCGCCTGCTCTTAAATGTGCACCCTTTTTACGAGCTTGGGACCTTGAGACGTTGCCAGGAGACTGCAGCAGAGCTGAGAGGTGCACCCTGGGATATTGGGAGAGGGGGGTTCTGTCTTGCGGGGTTGGTGTTCTTTAGGTCTGGATTTGGGAAAGTTGAAACGGACAAAGCCGTCTGAAGCTAGGAGCCAAGCACCAATTTTAACCAATAACCATGCTTTTCCGTGAAGAGCAGTCCTTTCATTGGTTGACACAAGTCGGTCATCAGCTCACTTGTAAATAGGCTCCTCCCCTTTAGAGGTTTATGAAGCTTAGTTCTCCCGCGAGTACATGGGATACCATGTATCCCAGGAGCATGAACATCTCTCTCTCTCTCTGTCTCTCCTCTCTCTCTCTCTCTCTCTCTCTCCCCCTCCCCCCCCCTCTCTCTTCCTCTGTCTCTATGTCTCTCTCTCGTGTTCAGGGGCGTGTGTGCGTGTCCTTATGCATGCTGTATGACCAACGCGCATGGCCGTAGCTGTAATCATATCTTCACCTGCCCGCCTGGCCTCTTGTGAAAGCTTCTCTGTATATACGCACATACCTTCTCCTACTCCTGGTGGCTCCAGACCTAGCTTATGCCTGCTCTCATCTCCAACGAGCCAGCAGTGCAGAACTCCATGCCCGAAGGCCGGGGTGTCCATTTACTGGTTTTTGTGCCAACCGCTTAATTTTCAGAGTGGCTGTGTACATACTCCAATGCTGGTTCGCTCCTATCGTACTACAGTAAACATTGTCACTATGGCTACCAGCGCAGCCTGCAGCTGCGTGTAGTTAATCAGAAAGATGTCCGGTGAATAAAACCATGGGGCTAATTAAGCAATTAAGAGCAGGAGCTGCCAGGAAATCCCCAAGCGGATCGGCCTCACGGTGTTAGCCCCGTGATACTCGCCCGTTGTTAGGTGGTAGAGTTGGCCACGGAGAAGAGATTTAAAAATTCTGTCCCTGTGGGCCTTTAGGTGTGGTTTTTAGCCTGTTTTAGCACTTAAGTGCTTAATTTCCTCGAGTGGCTAGTGACTCACCTTGGCACACAAGGCCCAAAATGGCTGCTTTCTTCAGAGAAAAGCGCGAAAACCAGCAGTCACTGTGGACCGGAATTCGGCACCTCTGACACAGAGCTTATTAGAAGTGGTGTTGCAGTGACCTGGTGAGTTGTGTTGCATGTTAGGCTATCTTAGACTGTACCAGACCCAGTGAGCTGAGGGATGTGGCCTCTAAGGCTAAACTCTGAGGTAAGACTGGCCTCTCAGGCAGTGAACTGTGTGACCATGGCGACCGTGTGACAGTGCAGTGATGGTCTTCGGGCTTGTTGCTTCGCGATCCCTCTATACCGTTTCTCTCCTCTTAGCCTCTTAAAGCCTTGTGAGAGTTGTACAGAATGTATGTTATCCAAGGAGAGAACGATACATTTGTATACAAAAAAAATACAAAAAAACACATTCCAATGTTTCCTGTTGACAGATTTTGTGACACCCTGAACCGCAATGTCGCAAAAGCGTCAAGAGCTGAAGTTGATTTCTCCTTTGGTATTCTCATACTGTGGTCTCTGGGTTTATGAAAAGCGTTGTGTTAATGGAGTTTATTTTTGAACTTTGAAATGCATGGACGTTGAGGGCAGGGCACATTGCCGTTAGATTGTATCCGGTGTGCCTCCGTAAGGGCGTTGATTCTCCTGAATTGTCTCCGTCTCTTCCCCTGCGGGGAGGTGGAGGTGTGGAAACACTCCAGAGAAAACATTCTCTTGCGTGTTGAATGTAGAATTCTGTCTGTCTGCACCCCTAATGCAGCTAATGCAACACAACCAGTAACTTCAAACTTTTTGCCTTTTGAAAAGTTTCGGTAGCGGTTTTTATTATTTCCGTATACGCTGGAATCAGTGAAGTATGCCAGCTTTCAAATCCACATTCCTCCACTTTAGCATTGAGTCTCTGAAGTGCTCAACTGGTTTATGCTAGTAAAGTCTCCACTGATTGATAATGGCGTTTTCTTAAAGTAGGCATCCCAAAGACAGTTACGCAGGTAGCAGCACAGACTCAATTGATTCACCAGATACCTGGCTCTTGCACTGCAAAATCTGTCTTAAGTTTTCTGTTCTTGTAATGAGGCTTCTAGTCTTATTTCTGTCTTATTCTCCGGTAGAAATATTAGCTCGTTTGAAGTATTTTTGTATTTTTGAGCAAAAAAAGTAATGTAAATAATTTTAAGTAAAAAAATAAGACAAAAAAGCATTTTAAGATTGACTTCTTTTGTGGTTTTTGCAGCGCATGTTCCTTCTGTCCTCTCTTCTCGTAACCGCAGGGGGATTGTTGGTAATGGGAGTTTCTGGGGTATTGAGTACAGTACAGAGCATCCATTGTGACTGTATTGTTCTTAGCCAGGCCCCTGAAAAGATGCACTAGATCGGAATGTCTCCGCTTCCGTGCTAGAGACAGAACTTTCAGTGTTAAGAAGTGTCTGCTGGATCAATAGAATCTGGGTTTGCTAGTTTGAATCCTGCTTTGTGCCCTGATTTATGCACTTGAACAGAGGGGAGTCTACCCTGAATGGATTCAGCCAGTATCCAGCTGTTTAAAAACCTATAAAAACCCTGCCTGAGCTTACCAAGCCTTCTTCCATGTAGGGAGGACTGCAGAGCTAATGATTTAGGTAACCTGTAGCATGCTAACAGTCCCACTCGCACTTCAGTGCATTAAAAGACATGCGTACGTAAATGTATAGAAATTACGTATTTATTTTTTCTTATTCAGTAGAGTTAGTTCCTGTAAACTAAGAGTCAGAGAACAGCTTGTGTTGTTCTCTAGTACCAGCCCTGAGTCCTCACTCAAAACAAGGATAAACACATTTAAAAAAAAAAAAAAACTACCTCATTCTTGGGAGTGTCATAAAACGGCTCTGAATAGACATTTATCGTCTATTTCCTCTAACCCCCCATTTCGTTCCCCCGATCCCACCCGGCTACATTGTTGTGGTTGGGTTGGGCTTAGCCCAACAGTGGCTTGGCGTGAATGCATCGCTGTAAGATTATAGCACTCCTCGAGCCTGGTTTCTCCAAACGGAACAAAAGCTTCTGCTCCAGGCTAGCTCTCCTTCACCGTGGTCCTCTGAGCTGTGAAGTCAGAAGCCAACCATATGAAACCCCTGTAGAAAGTGAATGTGCGTTTGGTAGTGATTTAAGCGTCTGACCGGTCGCGATCGGCCCCCCACCCTGCGTCTCTGGCTCCCCCGTGACGATAGCAGAGGGGGTTCTCTAATTACAGCCATTGCAGGGAAACGGATTGATCCGCCAGAGGCCAAAGACGGAGCCTCTTGTTTCCTATGTGGAGCTGTGATACACCCTCCGTTCCGTCAAACATTGAGCCGTAATGGCTGCCTTGGGCCGGTGGATATTAATGACAAACCTACCGTTCGGTTAATTGCGTTCCACAGTAAAAGGGAGAAAAAAAACTCCTTTTTCCTTTGCTGAAAGACCCCACTGGCCCCTGCTGTAATTTAGTTTGAAGCCACTTGTTTTATGTATGATGTGGAATTAATTCCGTCTTTGATTTCCATGTCTAACCTGTGGGCCGGTTTGTCAGCGGTTTTGCCCTTTGACCTCTCTTCGACCTCCATGCCGGAGCGCCCTCTGACAGTACCACAGCTGTGGCTTGGCTTTTGGTATGTGTGGAGCTCGACGGACAGTAACTCCACCCCGCGAGGAGAACCGCCTTCATATGGACACGGTGTTACTCTCCACCATAATCGCCTGCATGGAAACGCTCTGACATTTAGCCGACTAATTTTACTAATGTATGTGCAGAGTTATATAATGTATTTTTAAAGATTTTTTTTTTATTGAGTGTCTGTAATTATTATTTTTTCCTCTCCTGCCCCCTCCCCTGAGCACTCGATCTGGGGGGAAAGGATAGGGGTCAGGGGAGGGGGTGGGGGTTGGGTTGGGTCAGAATCAGAACAGGAAGTAAACCGGTTTTTGGAAATAAACCACTTGCCAGGTCGCTGGTACCATTTCAATAGAAAGTGGAGTTTGTGAAGCTTGTGTCCTGAGTAACTGCTTTGTGTGGATTACAGAGAGGAATATGACTTTGATTGTTGGTCAGGGTCTGTTACACTGTATATTGTCTTATAAATATTCTTCTTTTTCATATTGATTAAAATGATTTATGACAAATGTCTGACGTCTCTCTTCTGTCCTTATGACGTAACGTTCTTAACCCGGTAAATGTATGTTCCTTTGAGCCTTCTCTGCCACAAGAGGGTGCCATTTGCTAGTACATTTTTTTCCCTGCACTGTAATATTCGGAATATACCTCATGGGGGTGACAAATGCATTTAACAAAAACTGTGGCGCCAACTATCCTACACATACTGTAGTAACTGCAGTTTGGCATGACTGAACAGATCTTGGGTAAAGTTGGCACTATGCACTTGGTTTGTGTACATGCGTGTTCTACATTTATTGAAATGTAATAAATGGTCAGAGTTATGGTCCATTGATGCTGTTCCAGACATACCAAATCCAGAAAGAAAATGAAACGGAGGTAAATAAATGATTAATTAATTGCTTTGCTTTAGACTTAAAAAATAACCATTACCATTAATTATATCTATTCCGTAATCCTGCATGCATGAATGTGCTGCTATAGTAATGGTCTTTGTATTCACACATTGCTGTTTTTTTGTTTGTTTTTTTGTATGTGTAAGGATAGGCCATTGCAGTAAAATGCACTGTCCTAAGATGCTCTGTATGTGTCCCAGACCCGAACCGTCACATGATGAGTTTACTAAACATCAGACTTTGACCGATAGCATTGAACTTATATTTTGTCGGTGAGCAGTGACCACAATGACGTACAAATTCTATACAATAAGGTATACCAAACGAACCATGTCATCATCACTTAAGCGTTCAGTATCCTGCTAGCACTTGCTGGGACACAGTGCTGCAGCTGTGTCGGCTCGCCGTGTAGCATAACGGTCAGTGAATTAGCCAATTTTCCGTGGTTCCCACGTGGATATTTCTGCAGTGATCGTACATCGCTAGTGCCAGCTGTTGTCGGGAGTCCCGCAGAGCGAAGTGCAGGTGGATTTCGGGATGCGTGGGGAGTTTTCTCCATCACGAGAGCCGGAACGGCGCCTGCAGTCCGCCCGCGTTGGCTGTGTTCCGATCGCGGTTCGCCAACGTGACGACTACGCAGCTCTGCGTGAGGACTGCGAGCGGTGAAACTGGGGTCAGGCTGTGTGTGTGTCACATGGTGCCTGTACCAGTTTGCAAACTCTACAGAGGAGGCTTCTGTGATGGACCAAGCTTACAATTAGTACTGGTGACAAATGCCAACAAAAATATAATGGAATTACTAATCCTAAAGCCAAAATAATCACAGTGGGAAACAATGCAAAACTGGTCTCAAATTATTAAGAATAAAATAATCACAGTGTAAGGACTAACAATGTGTATAGATAGTTTTAATGTGAGTTTTAAAGCAGAGCCAGCCTTTAATCATTTGGATACAGCCCAGAGAGTTACTGAATATTTTTTAGAATAGAAAGTTCTTAATCGGAGTTTCTAATGTTGATTTAACAATCACTGCTGGTAATTGCAAGCAATGAATTCTACGTCTTTTGAAAACATTCCAAAAAACCAAATCCTCAAATTGTTTAAGATGTAATATACGTGAATAATCTTCCCATTGTTTTTCTCAAAAAATCCAAGGTATGCCCAGTGGTCACCTTACTCAGAATCAGGCCTAAGCTAAACTCAGAGTCTTTAACCTCGTTAAAAAAAAAAGCTTTTTTCGGGCACAGCACTGGACATGCTGATACACTCATCCAAAAGGCATGCAGAAGCAAAGTCCCGGCCTGTGTGTTTGCTGTTATTGTAGCCCTTTCATAGCACCTGATCAGCTGTGTAACAGCAGGGCTCATTTGAGTGCTGACCTTTAACTTGTTACGGGTAAATAAGTGCGTTTATGGATGTTGGCTCTGCGAGCAACGTCATCTGCAAACTGCTAAATAATATAGCGGCGCCATTGGTGATGAACAGACGTTAATATGATAATAACTGTTCCAGGGAAGGAATACTCGCCAAGTAGCCAAATACATCAATGCATACCGAGAGTATGGGCATAGCAAAGATTGTCTGTGGTGTCCAGATGGTCAGCTCCTGCATGCCTTCAGTCCTCTCTGCTTCCACAATCTTATCTGTTTCTGGTTAGTTCTGGAGGTCTTGTGCAATGTTATGAAGAGAGGCACGCCCCAAGAACAGAAGATCCATTGTCACTGGTCTTTACCGCTGGTCACATTGTTTAATTATTAAAAAAAACTGTCAAATTGGGCAATTTCAGCTTCAATGGTTGTTTTATAGCCACTGATTTATAATTTCTTTTTTAGAGTCAGTGTTTTATCCAAAGTTGTGCATGACCCGGTCTGAGCAGCCCACATGAGAGCAGAATGCCCGCATTGTGAGCCGTGCACACTGAGCTCTTCATTCATCAGATCATTCCCGGGCTTATGAAACACCTCGATCACCCTGGATCACCTTGGGCGATAACAGCTCAGGCGGTTAGAGCGGTCGTCTGGCAATCAGAGGGTTGCCGGTTCGATCCCGCCCTGGGTTTGTCGACGTGTCCTGAGAAAGACACCTAACCCACAATTGCTCCTGACGAGCTGGTTGGTGCCTATTGCCATTGGTGTGTGAGTCTGTGTATGAATGGATGAATGCCAAATATTAATTATACGGTGCTTTGGATAAAGACCGTTTTTCGTTTTTCATTGGTCACATGTCATTGGTCATTTCATTTCTCATTGGTCACATGTCGATCAATGTCATCTTTGCGTATTTGTGATTGGTTTACTTTTGAGCACTGCACATAAAATCATTTCAATACAGTGAAGATAAAACGGATCCACCGTCTCCTTCACTAGCGGACCAAGTACTGTCAAAATCTAAGAGGAAGGAATGAAGAGAATAAAAAAAACTTGAGGCATCAGTTTCAGTTTAATATTGCTAATTTTTTAATTTAGATGCATATTACAGACCAGGCTCATCAAACATTTGGCAGATGTGCCCTTCCAAAAACAGGGAAAATAAATTCTGCCTTCCTGTTGTAACAAATACAAAATGGCAGAAGAGTGCTTCTTCCACTGAATGAATTCTGTGCCCGTTGACCCTGTGGATTATCTCCATGGATCATCGTGAGGTTCGACATTTCTTTGAAGTTCAGAGGGAGTTTGTTTGAGTCTCCAAACCAAGCTGACAGTAAAATAACCGTGAAGAAATTGGATGAGTCACTCACCTAGATGCGCCTGAATAGTAGCAAAACTAAATAAATAGACCTATAAGATGTGGATCTCAGGCCCTTGGAAGCCATATACATTGCTATTTATATTTGGCCTAAATGCTGAAGGCCTGTTTCAGGAGGTGGTGGGGTTCTGCTGAATTTTGTATTTTGCTGATGTCCTTGTATCTGGAAATGTAGTGGCAGTTGTCCCTGAATGCGACCATAATATTTGGGCACAATAAGGTCCGATCCCTGTTGATTTGTGGCTCGTTTTCTCTATAAATATTGGTCTAACTCACATCAATCAAAGTGTTTCAGTGTCTGCGATAGTCAATAAGCAGCCATAATCATAAACCACATTTCTGGGGAGAAATACTACCTTTGAACCGACGTTATGTTATGGGTAGCATTTTTAGTATGTCCGAAACCAAGTTGCATAAAATAGTACGTGAAAAATACACTGTATTTTGATAAAAATCATAAACACTACATCTGAATATCCCACATTGCATTGTGATAGGTCACAACCCAAGTGACAGTTCAGACACATATTGCAGAAACTACTTTTTAACTACTTTCTGCTTATGTTCCGCTGTGTTTAAGTGGAACGTTTCTTTGACGACATAATATGTCTTACTATATACTATACTCGCATACAGTACTAAAGCTACCTTACTGAATTATTGTATGCATATATAGTGTCTAGTACGTACTGCAGTATGTGATTTTAGTTACAGCCATATAGTTTGCTTTGGAATTACGTCCCCTGATATTGCATACATTTAATTTAACATTTTCATTTGGTTTTGTGTTTGTACTTTGCATGTTCTTTTGTTCTGCACCGATTGGACCTGTCTTGGTCAAGAATCACTTGAATGTCAGTATGCCACCTTTGTAAAATTACAGTTTAATTTACTGTTAAGATATTATGGTAAGGTCCAATCCTGTATGGTGAGTGGGTTCGATAAGGTCAAATCTCTATTGGGGAGCTGGTCTAATCTCGACTGTCAGCCAAGCTGATAGAAATTCTCACATTAAATAGTGTGGTAAAATATGTATTTACAGTAATTCTGTTCAGCTAATATAGATATGCAGCACATTGGATCTTCGACTAGAGGACTCCATTTACTGACTATCTTACCTGGCGAGCTAATCAGTGTCTCTGTGATCAATGCCTGGCCACCTAATCGTCCTCTCTCTGATCTACAGCTAGCTGCGTAATCATCCCCTTCCAGACCTACAGCCAGCCACCTAACCATCCTCTCTCCGATTGCCTATATGATATCATTTACTTCCCTTAACAACCCACATCACCACGGTACAGAAAGAAAATCGCTTCTCGGCTGATCTTCCTGCTTTAATCAGGGCTCCACAATAAAATAAATGAATTGCTTTCCTCAGGGATAGGAGGGGGGGCGTGGGGCGTGGGGAGTGGGGGCGAGGTACAGGGTGTGTGTGCCAAGGGATGAGTTTCAGGCTATGAGTTGTGGTCGGAGTTGAAGAACCGACCGGAATCTGAAGGACACAAGGTCCGGGGAAGAACACATTGGCCTGATTCAGCAGCCCTTGAAAGGCTCCATAAAAACATTTTTTTATGTGTCCTTCCCTGTCTGTTCCCGCACATGCTCTGAAAGGATTCCTTCTTTCAGAGCTGAATTTCTTCAGCGCTCTGTGTGGCTTCTTGCCCTGTGTTATCCAACCTGCGGAAGCCTGCCATCATGTCACATGGCTTAGCTGCCTCCCTTCTTATGTGGACGATAAAAAAAATTCAGGCCAACAAGAGACATGTCGTACTGGAGCCCTGGGGGTAGGGTGGGGTGGGAGTTGGCTTTACTAAGCCTATAGCATCAGGTCATTTTATTTATTTTTTTCTGGCCCAGAATGCCGTTGAGTCCCGTCCCAGTGGTTTAGCCAATGGTCATTTCCAGAGGAGGGTGGTGGGGTCTAGGTCATGTGACCTGCTTCAGCGAATCATGGTCGTATCCAAACCTTATTGTCATTATGATGTCATGGCTGCAGATGGATCCTCTGGAACATGAATTGCCGCTTCGATCCCCCGCCCGGGCTGTGTCGAAGTGTCCCTGAGCAAGACACCTAACCCCCAAATGCTCCTGACGAGGAAAAGACAAAAAACAATAACCATAAAGACCAGCCCTTCTGCTCTGGGTCATTGGGCCGAAAGGGGTTGATGCTTCTGGAAGGTTCTAGCAGGATCCTGGTCCTGTGGGTCATGGACTTCCCTCTTCATTAAAGCACTGACTTGAGAATTCTTTCAGAGAATATACACTCAGTGACCACTTTATTAGGTAGACCTCTACACCAGCGTTTCTAATGGAAATCATGTGGCAGGAACTAAATGCATAAAAACATGCAGACGTGGCCAAGAGGTTCAGTTGTTTTTCAGACCAAATGTCAGAACGGGGAAGAAATGTGATCTCAGTGACTTTGACCGTGGAATGGTTGTTTGTGCCAGACAAAAAACATACAATGAGCAGCTGTTCTGTGGCCAAAAACTGATCATCTGTGAACACACAACGCGTCAAACCTGGATAGGAAACAGCAGGAGAAGACTTAATAAGTCTAAAGAATAAGTCTAATAAAGTGCTCACTGAATGTATACATTTTTTAAAATCACCAGCACTTTCACTCCAACCCCCACCCTGCTGACCCACCACCCCAGATGGTATCATGAAGGAGTTCATGGCATTTTGTTAATTGATTGATTAAATCATCACTTAATTGAATTTGATATGTGGGCCCATGCCAGGAAACGATAATGAATTGAATCAGAGCACTATTCAACTAATGGGCAGACGAGTTGATAGGATAGACTCACCACAATCTACCTCTATTCAGTTTTTTTATGTTGCAATTTTTCTGAAACATTAAAAAAAAATCATTTTTTAAATTTCCATCCAAGAGCTAGATTGAAAACTAGTCATCTTGATTTTCATTTGCCATTTTTAATGTTTTCATAGGAAATTGACAAGAAAAAACTGTAATAAATCCGTGGGGCTGCCTGTAGTGTCGTTGTTAAGGTAAATGACTGGGACACGCCAGGTCAGTGGTTCTAATCCCGGTGTTGCCACAATAAGATCCGCACAGCCGTTGGGCCCTTGAGCAAGGCCCTTAACCCTGCATTGCTCCAGGGGAGGATTGTCTCCTGCTTAGTCTAATCAACTGTACGTCGCTCTGGATAAGAGTGTCTGCCAAATGCCGTTAATGTAATGTAATGTAGATAACAAATACATAAAAAACACGAGTTGAACTTCAAAACAGAACATCATTGATAATGACGACTGTCAGAAACATGAAAGTAGAGCTAGTTCTACATGGCTTAAAAACTGAAATATTTTTGTGCATTTATTATTTCCTTCCAAGAGCAAGATTTAAAACTAGTCATCTTGATTTTCATTTGCCATTCTTTAAGTTTTAATTGGAAATTGATAAGACAAGACTGGAATAAATTCTAGATAAAAATTCAAAACAGAACATCATTTATGATGACGACTGTCAGAAACGTGAAAGTAAAGCCAGTTCTACGTGGCTCAAAACCTGGCATATTTTGTACATTCTTGAGTCGAGTAAGGCAATGTGATAAGACGGTCCTTCTTTTAAGCCTTTCAAAGAGTGACAAAACAGCTTCTCTAAAAGATTCCCTGAAGTTTCAATACATTAGATTAACCCTGCCTGTCCGTAAATAAGTGCATAAGTGCCCTGACAGATGATCTCATCACTGGTCCTAACTGCTCAGAATCATCACGTCAACCGTCTCAGATGCTCACACAAGAATGACGAGAAAATTGATGTTTTCCCGAAAACATCTCACACAAAATGGTGCCCTGGCTTCCCAAGTAGGCAGCTATTCATGGTAATGGCTGGAATTACTATCTTGCGCGATGTCTTGATATTTTTGTGAACCTACTAATTAATGTGAAATTTGTTTTTGCAGTTGGAAACATCATGGTTGACCAAATAATCAACACGCATCCCAACCGTGGCAATGGCGTTTCCTTAGTGACCGCTCTGTTTGGCTTTACTGGGCGGAAGGGCGGTTTCAGGAATAAGAGGCTCTCTGATGAATGCGCTTTCATAAAGAAGCGGCTCATTCACCCTCTTCAAATGAGACGTTGAGATGAGCCCTGAAATCGCGCTCTGCGCTCCACGCCTGCTGGGCGGATAGGCGCTGCGTCTTCACAGGAAGTCATACGGCAGTTTTACTTTTGAAATCAGTCGGATTCTGACGCCGAGTAGTTATTTATTCTCGCCGTAATGTGTTTCAGAGCTTTCACAGCGTCGACTGTTACCTTTTAAACCGATTATGACTCTCAAACAGCTTTGTTTTCCTTCATTAACATGTCCCAGGCATCTATAATCCACGTACATTGGCAGGAAATTGCTTTTCCTTTATTGAGTTTTACAATGTTACCTTTCTTCCTTTTTCTCCTACACAGTTATTTAGTGAAAGCAACTGAAGCTCTATGAAGAATATAGTTTTAAACTGAGGAGTAAACAACACTTCGCGCCGACACAACTGATTAAGGCCCGGGGGCTCCAACAGATCATTTAATTAAAGGCTGTAACAAAACACGCAAAGTGATAAGCAATTTTCAGCTTGACACAGCTTCCCTAATATGCGCTCTAAATGGATGCAGTGTATTCCTAATGTTGCTAAAGTGTCTTGAGAAAGAGTTGTTGAAAACTGTTTTGGTGTTCATGTGCAGGTGGAACTGGTTGAAGTTTACTGCAGTCAGAGTACGGAAGGCAGTCACATACAGTAACTTCATGGTGGGGAACAGGAAGGAAATGTCCCCCTCGACTAACACTCTCCTGTGAAATGGAGCATCTCATATGCCCATAACCTATTTTCTCCTCCACCCTGATCAGCTGTCTCAACACCTTAAAATCTCAGAAGTCCACTGATGAGAGAGAACATCAGCCATCTTCAAATGATCAGTTGTTCAAAGATGGATGACCTCCAGGATTAAATGTGACATTAATTAGGGGTTCATAAGCAGGCAGCAGCTGAGGTGGTGCTGTTCATCTGAGGAGCTTAAAGAGCTGGACTCTACTCTTTGAAAAAGAATCAATGTGAGAGCCTTTTCATAACACACAGCAAACTTTGACTTTGTAAAAAAAACTTCTGTAAAATGTTGCTAATGTCAAGAATTCATAATGGACAGAAATTAGAAAATGAAAACTCTTTTCCTCATTTTAGCACCTATATCACACATCCAAAAGAAGCAGAGATTGTTGCAGCTGTGCTTTTCCATTGGTCATTCAGAGAGATTTAATTTTCCCCATTTTCGCCTTCATCATCATTCAGATCAATGTGGCTTACATGTCTGGAATAAGATGTGTGTGAAAATGTTCAACATTGACAGATATTTATAATGACTTAATTCCAATTAACAGTGAGACCATTTACTTGGAAGGTCACATGCAGAACACTCCAGACTTCTAGGTAATTGCCTGACGAACCGAATATGGTCTAACATGACTTTGAATGGAAAAATGTAAAAGAAAAGCAATCAAACCTTGAAAATGATGTTGGGTTCACGTAGAGGGTAGAATCTTCAGATGCTCTGGATTAAAATGCATGCTTATAATATAATATAATATAAGTCAAGTTTCCTCTTTTGAATTTCCATCAGCTCTCAGGCATGCGTGCGTGTGTGTGTGCTCTCAGGCATGTGTGTGTGTGTGTGTGTGTGTAAACATAAATGCTTTCACCAGGACAGATTTCAGATGGTATTGGTGACGTGGCGTGTTTATTCGAGACTGGATTGGCAATATATTTGGCCGAGGTATCAGATCACAGCCAGGTTGGGTCCAGGCTGCTTCACTGCCGTGTTTGATTCCAAATGCGTTGCTATTCCATGTTGTTTAGACTAGACCATATCAAACAAGAGGTACGCACATGCTTGTGCACATGCATTGTTCTGTTTTACTTGCATGCACTAATGTCCTCATAGTCTGCATTTGTTTTACTTTTCAAGTTAGCAACAATAAGTTTGTTTATAATGTTGTTTAACCTTCCCGGGTTAGTGACCAGAGGGCTATGCCTGGGGACAGCATCACGCCATGCTGTGTCTTGTTTTTCTTCTCTTAAAACAACAAAGCTCAACATTGTTTATCGCTTACAAACGAGCAAACACACATACACAGGCACACGCGCACCCACACCTACACACACACACACACAAACACATACAAACAAACGCACGCACACACAGTTAGGCACAGCCTGAACAGAGGCAGTTATAAGAATCAATAATCAGAAGCACCAGCTGGAGTTGAATAATGGAAAGGATAAATGAAGCAGCAGAACCGGCAAACTGTAATGAAAGAATAAGGAACACGTGCAGAGGATGGGGAAGATGAAACGAAGCCCCTAATACTAAGCCCTGTGAAAAGACAAGAGGAGCGTGAGGAGCCGGTAACAGGATTGTGCAAACTCACTGACAGAAAATTTCAACGGCACAGAAACCCAACAAGGTCACCCTGGGGCTAAAGCAGGATTGCGTGCTGGAGTCAGAAAACCTTGGTGAACCTTACTGTAAGTCTGGTAAAGCCCGGTGATGCAATAAGACCATAGGAGTAATCTCCTGAAGAAGAACACCCTGCTGAAAAAAGCTCAAGCTAGGTTTTGAAACAGCTGGTAGCTGCTTCACCAGTTCAGACCAGCTCCCAGCTCAGACAAGCTACCAGCACCAGTTGGTTGACCAGCTCATACCCAGCTAGACTACTTTATGACCAGCTATACCAACTCAGTTTTCATGCTGGTCAAGCTGGCATAGCTGGATTTTACATCAGGGCAGTGTTTGAGGGAGTTAATGGGTGGGCAGAGGCATGAAGAAAATTTAAACTCCCTTCTGGATGAAACTCTGGAACCAGACCAGATCCCTGCCATATTTTTGCCTCAATTTTGCAGATGCTTTTATTGAGTGCGAATTACAATGTAATGTAAACATAAATGCTTTCACCAGGACAGATTTCAGATGGTATTGGTGACGTGGCGTGTTTATTCGAGACTGGATTGGCAATATATTTGGCCGAGGTATCAGATCACAGCCAGGTTGGGTCCAGGCTGCTTCACTGCTGTGTTTGACTCCAAATGCGTTGCTATTCCATGTTGTTTAGACTAGACCATATCAAACAGGAGGTGCCATTTTAGCTATCCACATGAAGACCAAACATAGCAGTTTCTATATGTCAATAGGAATCTCACCAATACCAGAAAGAAACAATCTGCTATTGAACAATTCCAGCCCAGTCTTACAGAATATACACTCAGTGAGAATTTTATGTACACCAGCTTGTTAATGCAAATATTTAATCAGCCAATGATGTGACAGCAACTAAATGCATAAAAGCATGTAGATGTGGTCAAAAGGTTCAGCTGTTTTTCAGATCAAAGGTGAGAATGGGGAAGAATTGTGATCTTAGATACTTTGACCATGGAATGATTGTTGGCACCAGACAGGGTCGTTTGAGTATCTCAGAAGCTGCTGATCTCCTGTGATTTTCAAGTACAACAGTCTCTAGATTTTGCGAAGCTGACAGGAAGGTGACAGTAACACAAATAACCACACATTACATCAGTGGTATGTGGCAAACCTGTAAGTGGATAGGCTACAGCAATAGGCCTAATAAATACCTAATAATGTGCTCACTGAGTATGTGAATAAAACACGTGAAGTTCATCTGGGTGCAGAATTTGAATGCCTGTTGATATCTTTTCCACATTTTGTACAGAAGTTGACATCAAGTTTCTGCAGAAATATAAAGTAGTTCTGGGTTGGTCCTTGACTTAGATTGAGATATTCAATGCTAAACTAAAAGCATAAGGCGTTTTATAATTGTTTGGTATTTTTATGTATCTTTTATGTACATGCTCTGATATACATTTGTTCGGTCTCACATTCCTCAATAGTACAAGCTTTTTCTTTATTGAAAGTCTTCAACCATTTTTATATAGTAAATAGTTTTTATAGATGGAAATTGCCCTCCAAGGGGGTGTAAAAGAATTTTTCCACCAGTCTTTGTCCACCATTTACAATGTGATGGACTCCCTTTAAGTGTTGCTGGGGTTGGGTGTTAGCCACCTTGGGGCTCTGGTCAGAGAGCTCAATGGAGACTGAAATTCTGCTCAACACTGATTTATTTAAATCACCAATATCTTTCCAGCACTAATTTTGAAAGCCACTGTTGCAGGCTGATGTACTGTAGAATGGTAGCCACGGCATGGTATGAATGTGTAGCACCCACCTGGGTGATGCACGGCTGCCATTTTGCATCAGAACACTCACCACACACCAGCTGAGTGAGTTGTGGTTGGAATTGAAGAACCGACCGGAATCTAACGGACACAAGGTCCGGGGAAGAACACATTGGCCTGATTCAGCAGCCCTTGAAAGGCTGTCCTTCCCTGTCTGTTCCCGCACATGCTCTGAAAGGATTCCTTCTTTCAGAGCTGAATTCCTTCAGCGCTCTGTGTGGCGTCATGCTCTGTGTTATCCAACCTGCGGAAGCCTGCCATCATGTCACATGGCTTAGCTGCCTCCCTTCTTATGTGGACGATAAACAAAATTCAGGTAGCGAAAGAGCCAGGTTTGTATTTTAGCCAGGACACCGGGGAACCCCCTACTCTTTGCGAAGCGAGTCACGGTATCTTTAACGACCACAGTGAGAAAGACAGCATCTCCTACAGCACAGTGTCCCCATCACTGCGGCACTGGGGCATTGGGGATATTTTTGAAGATTGACCCCTACAGGCCCACCAACACTACTTTCAGCTGGAACTTAGTTTTCCCAGTAGGTCTCCCATCTCAGCACTAAACAAGCCCACACCTGCTTAGCTTCCGCCATTTGGCAGGAGCTGGGTGCATGATGGTATGGTGGCTACCGGTGAGGTTGATTTTCAGGGCTTTTAAGGACAGTGCAGTTAGAGAGATTACACACTAGTTTTACTGCCTCTTTCACTTCAAAAGGTACCTGGAGGTGCTGCCAATTTTCTACCTCCCAAGAAATGTGGTTTCATCCACTGCTGGCCTTTTACACCCAGAGACTGTTGCTACTGGCAACCAACCAATGTGAGGCTGCACAGAATTAGTCATGCCCCACCAGTCAGAGAGTTCTGCCCTCTCCTGACTGCCTTGTACATACTGCATGTGTCCGAAAACAGGTTTTAATTGTGCCCAGTTTCTTTCAGCTATCCTCCCGAAGCCTGCATATCAGACAGCAGTGTAAGATTAAGGTAAGAGGACCAGGCTTGTAACTGCAAAGCTGTAGGTGATATTGCTATTGGGATATTGTTGGACCCCTCATTCAGGGACTAAAATTGATTTTCTTCAGTAAATACCCATCTGTGTCTATGGGTCGAATCTAAGTAGCTCTGCAAGACAGAATCTGCTAAATAGTTCAAATGTAATGCATTAACATTTTAAAGTGGACTTTAAGCCACGCCATGAGGCAGTTTCTAACAACCCTGAATGAAACAGATGTGGGATCATTTCAGTAATGATGTACCTCCAGAATTCATGCCATATTATGCTTATCTGAGACTAGATGCATTCATTCTTCATTCAGGCAGTCTCAGACCACAATAAAATCTAGATGAAGCCATCAAATCAACAAATATATAAATAAATAACTAGCCTCCACTTTGGTGTTGTAAAAGCCACTCAGATTTCTGATTAGCAGTAGTCTGCTGGGCATGACGGGACAAGGCACTGGAAGGAACCATGCCGCAACATCGCTGATCCTCAGTAATCTGCATGTTGCCACATTAGTGACAAACGCGTCCTGTCCTACAGTCCCTCTTTACTGTACTCATAAACTACTGTTTGTCCTCTGCGCTTAGAGCTCTCCGGTCGTCAGAGCAGAAATACTGTTTCCCGTGCGGAATTTATTCATTTTAGGAAATTAAAACAAACACCGTGACACCCTGCGGGAGGAAAAAGCTTCCTCCTGTTTTCCTTCTCCCTTCTGCCCCAAAGCCCCAAATGGAGGTTGAATCATGGAGAGAGGACTGCATCCAGTGTTCTAAATTCCTCCAATACACAGTGAGGTCAAAAATCTGAGACCACGAGTGAAAATGTTTATATTTTGCATGATTTAGTTTGTACAAACCTTTAAATGACAAATTACGCATATTATCAGCATAACAATTTAAGTGGAAAGTTGAAAAATTTACATGAATTTCAGAATTTCTTTGTACGTCCTTTTGCTTTAATGGCAATGTGCACTCAAGCTGTTTTGGATTCTGCAAATTTGTGCAAAACCATTATTTGACAATTTTCCAAAGAGCATATTGTGTTGCTGCTGAATGCTTGGCTTTAGTCAGTCTTCATTTACATTACATTACATTACATTACAATCATTCAGCAGACGCTCTTATCCAGAAATGAAACCCAGAGTCTCTCCATAAATATTAAATGTTCTTGATGCCACTTTTGGACCACACTGTATATTGAATGTATCAAACGTTTTCAGCATGTCACATGGAATGACACTCAAATGTAGTCCATGTGTCATGTGTTAAAGTGATGTATATCAAATGCATTGAATGTATCAAAAGTACTGCATGTATGGAATGCGATATGTGTATCAGCTGTACTAAATGTGTCAACACCAGTGAAAAATGTTCTAAATACATCAAATTTACTAGATGCATCAGTCCATTGCAGAAGTAGGCCCCATTTGAGTGCATGTAGAGTATTTGATATTTTGTGTTTTCATGCAATACAGGCACGAGGACCAGGGAAACAGAGGCTGCATTGTTTGTAATGTAGCTGCTTTTATGACTCTTTTTTATTTCCTATTGTATCTTGGGTCCTTGTCTCCTTCTCTTTTTCCCTCCCTCTCTTCCTTTCTCCCTCCACCAGCCCAGTCACACTGGTGTTTCTCATTTGTGTTGTTTACTGCCAATTTCAAATAAAAGCCAGTGTTCAGGATGGATAACTGCTGTCACGCTGGGCCGCACCATTGTTCTTGGATTGCTTCACGTTTAGGGCTGGCTTTTTGGGGACAGCTGTTAATGGCGGTCACAGTCATAGAGGTGTAATGACAGCTAAGCACAAAAGCAGGTAAGGGTTATTTGCTGGAATGTTCTGTCCCCGCAGATGACAGTCAAATAACCGTTTTGAAAGCTCTAAACCTTTCGGCACCAGTTGGCAGGACATAGATATCTCTTCACGCATCGGTGACCCCCCCTCTGTACAATCTACCATTCAGAGCCTGCTTGCACAAGCTGCATATGAAGTGTCCACTTCTGAGGAACTGATGGATGGTGGCATAAAGGGTAGCACAGGCTCGATATAACCCATTATTTAAAAGAGCGTGGACTTCTCTGTAGTCTTACAATTTGACAAATTAAGTTGCATTGTTGAGCAGGAATGCACTCAAACTGAGCACTCAAA
The DNA here is from genome assembly GCF_963514075.1 of Conger conger. Lineage (NCBI taxonomy): Eukaryota > Metazoa > Chordata > Actinopteri > Anguilliformes > Congridae > Conger > Conger conger. The sequence goes on along the minus strand of NC_083762.1, from coordinate 66,617,531 downwards.
ATTAGGACAAAATATGGATGAAGAAAAAAGAACAAAAAATACTGTGAGCATCACCTTCTGACAAGAAGGGAGTGTAAGAGTTCATGAGCCCAACAATCGGCAGAACTACTGACTGTTTGAACCAATCACACTTTGCTTTCCACAGGAGAACAGTGTTTAAATGTAATCTGTGAGCCTCTGATGGAAGTTGATACAAGATTACAGGGTTCCAGAACTATCTCTCCCCTAAAGAATCTCTATAGATTATCCTATCCCTTTGAATAATTCCACGATGGTGAAAAAATGTTTCAAAAAGAGAATTTTGACTTTGTTGTGGTGAATGGTTTTGAACATAAGCCCCAGTTTCTCCTTTCTTACCCAGACATTGTAAAAAAAAAAAGAAGATATATATAGTTGCAACTTAAAAATGTCAGTGTAACAACTTGTCTTCTCAAGTTTACTTAACTCAAAAGTTTAAGGCAGCCCGGGTAATATATTTAAGTTGAAAGAATATTTATTCTTTTACAGTGTGCAATGTAAACTCATACTACAATAAAGTGTTTAGAATATATTACATTTTTACATTATTGTTATCATTATTATGATGCTATTTCTGCACATTTTATCATGATGGCTACTGTTGGAATGAGTCATTTCTGGTGTCTCCCAGGGGAGAGACAAATCACATTAAGCAGAACTGAGCTTGGACCAATTAACATGGTGCTTATCATTTAAACTTGATTCATTTTTCTGCCAAGTTTCAAATCCATTTCAGGCTATAATCAGACATATTTCAGGAGAAATATGAGGTAACAGCCTCAGAGGTACTTGGGAGTCTAGAACAGAAGTGTCTGACTGTGGCCGATCACATTTTCTTCAGTACACAAGGTGTGGAAAGGTGAAAGTCATTATTCTTTCATTTGAGTTTGACAGCCCTCTGTAAAGCCTCTTCTATCAAACAGTAAATCACTGAATAGTTCAAGTTTGCAATGGGTGGTTTTAGAGTGGACCCTCTGTTCTGGCATCCGCGATTACATTTTGTTCTTGGGCCAAAACAAGGGAGATCATTTATCTTTCATTCACCAATGAGCAATTAAATACATGGGATACAAGTGGCCCACTGACACTGAGCAAAACATGGAAAGCAGAATAGGCTGTCTGTAATTGTATGTGTTTTCAGGAACTAAAATGCTCCAGAAATGCAGAAATAATGGTCTAATTGTAGTGCACGGATGAACGCATCGCTTATCTTTAAGGCATGAGGTATAGTACCGCACCATCTGAGCTTGCAGAGGAGAGAATAAAACCTTCTTTCCTTTCCCAAAAACTCTTTCTTTCTCTCGGTTTCTTCGTTTAATCTGCGCCGTACACTTGGCGTGTCTTTGTGTCAAAAGCCCCTGCCAGTGCAACAAAGACAGAGGCACAAAGTAATCTCCAGCAGTCTCAAAAGGGCAGGCTAATTAAGTCATTATGAGCAAAATCTAGGGGTGCATGTACACTTCCATTGAAACGCCTTTCAGCGGGAGAGAGGCTAGGATATAAATGAGTTTGTCGAGCATTGTGTTTAATGACTCACAGTTATGTTCCCCTTCATTTAAGCCAACGCTGTCAGTACAGTTTGTATTGTGCATGTCATTTTATAACCTCATGAAAAGAACATAACAGTCAGGGGTCCACTGATCCATAAAACAGCTGAAAGGCAGGCCACGACATTGCATCCATCTTTCTCTCCTCTTATTCTGCAGTGTCACTGCGTTGCACGCATACACCCACACCCACTCACACACACATGCGCACACCAGCACACACACACGTACATACAAATGCACACGCACGTTTGCACAGACACACAGAAAAGCTTTCATTTTAATCAACACTTATATTCATACAAGCCCACCTGAACAACAGGTCGAATATTATGAGCTTCATGATTTGTTACACATCTAGAGTCTGTCATATTTACACAGATGGGGTCCAGGGGCAGAGTAACAAAATGCTATTTAACCATTAAGTTTGTATAGCAGCGATTTGTATTGGGGTTATTTGTTCTTAAATGGTCTTCTAATCCCAAAACCACAGCTTTGCAGCTACAGTACATCATAAATCTTATTTGGTTTTAAGGTTGTGTAGACTGACACAACTGGAACAATACAATCATCAACTATATATTTTTCAAACATTATTTTGCTGGCTAGTAGGGGGTATGCATGTGTGTTTGTGCATGTTTGTGTGTGTGGCTGTATGATGGGTGTAGCTGTTCTTGTGGCTGTGGGGATCTAAAGCATACTTACACTTTAAAGCTTTTGTTTCATTGCAGTATGCATACCAATTTTTCATCCTTGCTTTTCCAAACTGAATAAGTATATAAATAAATGAAATGTAAGTGATGTCATAGGTCTGTGAAACACTCAGGGTTACAGGTCAGAAGTGTAACAAATCTGTTCTACTGAACACAACAAGGGCCCCAAGTTATCTGAGGTCAATGTGAATATCCATCACAGTTCCGAGAATCAGGATGCATTATCAGATTGTGATTATGTTGATAATTATCAGGTGGTCCCAGTGCATTTCTGTAGAATACAAAGTCAAAGGATGAAAAACCAAAGGAAATCCCATTGAACAACGTGGGCTTCTCATACAAAATGAGATAGTGGGACATTTGAATCTACTGTTCATTTTCACAAATCTTTTATACATATGGTTTTACTTACACATCTTTGCAAAGTGAGTTTAGCACAGACCAACTGTTACCCACAGACACAAACTGCAAAACAGTCAGTGGAAATGAATTCAATTTCAACTTAAATCACTAAACACAACCGAGTAAGCTATGCTACATCAGTACATTTAATCATTTTATCAACATCAGTGACTTACATGCTCGGACCACATTACATAGAGCCACTAACATAACATTTTCACAGTACTTTTCCACTTTCTTTCCCCCAGGTACTCTCACTGATCAACATGATCTTGCACCGATTCTTCACGCCCTGAAAATCGGTTCACATATACCAAAGCGCCTCCCCACCATGTTATTCTGCAATTGCAAGGAGAAATATAATAGATATAAAATATAAACTGATATATTAAATAATAAATCTATTTACACATAATCTGTGGGCAAACAACAAAAAGCGATGGTAAGAAATATAATAGATATAAATATGAACAGATATATCAAATAATAGATGTATTTACACATAATCTGTGAACGAACAGCAAGGAATTGTAGCAACAGAGGTTACCATGTAGGGTTATGATGTAACATTAACAATATTAATTGAGCATATAGAAACAAAAAAACGAGTGCCTCAGTTTTGTTTGGGGAATTAGAACGTACTGTTAAATTCAGCCACGAGGGGCGGGTGTCTGTCCTCGAATTCATGTGAGACCAGGTTCCACTGATGTTGTGTCCAAACTTCTGCATCAAATCAAGACATTTTCTTTCTACAAAAAAATACAAAATAATATGGAAATAGATTTTTTCCCCCTTCAAATTTCTCACTGTTTTAAAAAGTACAACATGCATGCCCACATATTCCTTTGATTTTAGTTTTTTGTTGTCCATTACTGCAGGATTATATTGCATTATGATTAATAATGGACTTCATTCACAGAATGGTTGCCACCACAAAGTAAACGGAACAATGACAACATAACTACAGTGCATAATCACCGAACTTCCAAAGAAAGAAAGGTTTCACTCTATCGCAATGGCACAACACAAGTAACATAAAATGAAAGGGCAGCTCACTGCCTGAATGTAATGTTTATGTAATGCATTAGTGACCTTTTCTCAGGTTTGAATAGTCGAGGCACGGGATTTGTTAGTGACATATACTGATCTTTTTTACTATAGAGCGCCTACTGGATAATGGACTGTACACAAAGGTACACTTCCAGGGGGCATATAAAAGTTAACAATACATTTAACAATACATTAACAACCGACAAGCATTGTAATGTGAACTGCACGAAGTAGGCAGTGTGTGTGTGTCTGTGGGTGTGTGTGTACATATGCGTGTGTGTTTACATGAAAAGGACTTATGGGGTGGTAGGGGATCAAGGGTCAGACGGGGAATTCTGGCAGTGGATGCACCATATTGCAGAGAGGACATTGTTTCAACAGGCATAATGAGCAATGTGATTCATTATGGTAGTGTTTTGGTAAGAAGCTAACAGTATTCTTAGCTGGGGGCAAGGGTACAGAATTCCACTTGTGATAGTGGTAAGATAACTTTTTTAGCTGGCAATAAGGAAGTGAGAATATACTTATGGGATCATTTATAATGGAGATATATTGGCAAGATGAAACACCACCATAATGAATCACATCCTGTGGTGCTATTTTGGCTGGGTATATGGATACTACTGCAGCAAATGGCAAGGGTCCTATTTCGGCTAGTGGTGAAGGGGTAAGGAGACTGTTTCAACTTGTGGCAAAGGTATAAGGTTGCTGTTTCAACTTTTGGTTGACTGTGGGGGTGTTAGGGCCTTGTTTTGGTTCACTGGGTGAGTTATGGTCCTGATTGGCTGACTGTGGGGAGGTAAGAGTCCTGATTGGCTGACGGTGGGAAAGTAAGGGTCCTGATTGGCTGACAACGAGGGACTAAGAGTCCTGATTGTCTTGCGGCACAGCGGCGGATTTCTAGACCACTGTACAGCGGCAGCTGGTCTCGGCGGTGACCGCGGAGCTTTGGTCGGCCTTCACCATGACGCTCTTGGAAGAGCTCTGCTTGCCGCCGTAGGCGTCCTTCCTCCGGCAGATGCGCTCGCGGTAATTCTGCGCAAAGACGAGCAGCATCAGCGGGTTGATGCAGCTGTGCGAGTAGCTCAGGCAGATGCTGACGTTGTAGGCGTAGATGAAGGCGCTCGTGGGCGAGCGGATGCTCAGGTTGATCACCTGGATCACGTGATACGGCGACCAGCACACCAGGAAGATGGCGATGACCATCACCACGGTCTTGGTGGCGCGCTTGGCCCAGACGGACTGCTTACGCTTGACCCTCCGCATGGAACGGAAGATGTGGTAGAGGGTGAGGGAGTAGAAGGTGCTGATGATGACCAGAGGCACGATGAAGCCAAAGGAGGACTGGTACAGTGTGTACCAGTACATGTCCTTGGCCCCTCGAGGCAGATCCACGATGCACATCTCCACATGCTTCTTCTGCACCGTGTGCGTGTACAGCATCACCGGGACCGTCAGCAGGAGGCTGGTCAACCACACCATGCCGTTGATCACCATGGTCCACCGGATGGTCCTCTTTTCTGAGGTCGGGTGGACGATGGCCACGTACCTGTGGTGGCAGGAAAAGGTGAAAGCTTGTGAGGAAACCTGTCCACAGATCAGTTAGCAAGTTAGACAGAAGAGAGTAAGTCTATCCTCTTGAAGAAGTTGGGAGTAGCTTAGACAGAAGAAAGTGTTTGAAAAGATGCCAATCTCAAATCAATCGATAATAGGTCAGACAGCGAGGAGAATGTGATCAGAAACTATCTTCAGATCAGTTAGCAAGTTTGACAGAATAGAGTGCAAGCAATTCTAGTCTGCCCCCCTGCAGACTGATCCCAGGTCAGTTGGGAGTAGTTTAGACATAAGAAAGTGTTTGAAAAGATACTGACCTCAAATTAGTCGATACTAGGTCAGACAGTGATGAGCATGTGAGCAGAAACTCTGCTCAGATCAGTAGGGACAAATGTTGCCAATGTTTCCAGACAACTCAGCCACTGATGTACCAAAACATAGCACTGAAGCCACTATAGGAATAGTGTCTGAAAATGAAGTTATAGACAGATGTCTAGACTAGACAGAAAGCATGGTCCCTGACATCATGTCAATATACAGAGAGGCCTTATTCTCTCCCTTTACTGACTACTCCAAAGTAAATCCAATAACATGCAGTAAATGCAGATCTCACAGGTCAGTCTGATCTTTAGGTAATTTCCCTGGAGAGGGAGAGATGAACTTCAGTTTCAGGATAAGAACTGCACTTCGGGTTGAATTTGTTCTTCCTATTTGTTTAATCAAACAGTATGTTAATTGGATTATTTTTTTTATGCTTCTCAAGTTTCTCAAGTTGCGCTGAACAAGGAATGCTATTGAAATCTGAAATTGTGACCATTAAAAAAAACTTCATTATATCATCACCACAATGAAACAAAGCAGAATGTATTAATCACACAGAAAGACATTAGCCTGCTCTCCATCAGGGGTCAGCACAGATCTGATATTGTCAGCCATCAATTGGACCATTGGACATTTATGTACTTTTATTTAACCTGGTTTTCTGTTTAAAACCATTGTTTCTACAAACCGGTGTCAACCAGCGGCAGATATGTTCCCCTACTGAGTCAGGTTCTGCTCAAGGTTTTTTCCTGTTTCCAGGGAGTTTTTCCTTGCCACTGTTGCCTGAGGCGTACTCTTGGGGCCCGGTTTCTAATTCTGTAAAGCTGCTTTGCGACAAAGGCCCTTTGTAAAAAGTGCTATACAAATAAAATTGAATTGAATTGAATTGAATTGAATCAACACGGTATTCACATTTTATCTTGCTTGCGTCATGTGTAATGATAAATATCCCATATCAGTCAGTCAGCTAGCTAGCGAGGTAGAACTACTATAGGCTAGCTAGTTAATTAGCTGGCATTAGGTGACTCTTTGTAGCTAGAGCTTGCTAGCTAGAGAACTGACTTTGCTGTTTTTTATGACTAGCCTAATAAACTAATATAGCTGGTGATTTAGCTGTAAGTTTTCTGTTTATGTACGCCGACCTTGCTGATCTGTTTTTGGCCGCCCTTGCTTTTCTGTATCAATACATTTTCACAAAGAGTGCTCGCATGCCACTTTGGACACTGAGTGACTGGCTGCTGCTACTATCTGCATGCTATAATGACATTGTGGAACATAATGCTCCATTTATAATTTAAGATTAGCCTAATTCATGTTAGCACAGTGTCTCGCCATCATAAGTCTATGGACAAATGAATTGTTGAAATGTAGAAATTTGATGTCTATTTCAAATTTAATAAAATGTAAAGTCATGAAATTAGAAAAAGCACATATATTTCTGAATTACTCACAGAATGACTGGTCTTGTTTCAGGATCCACTGGATTTAAATGGAGTCTTAATGTTTTATGCAAATTTTTTAATGGTATGCATAACACAGAAATGTGCGCATGTAGCAATACAAAAATCAGTTGGCGAACCTGTTGCCATTGTAGCAGACCTGTGAAATGGCATTGAGATTGGTGTTGAAACGGGTATGAAACGAGATATTCAGGTCCAAAATTTGCTATTTTGAAAGGAAGTGCCAACCAATTCAAACATATACGTAGCTATAATAAACAAAGCTGCATGCCTGTCAGCATATTGATTTGCAAGAGCAAATATTGCACTAAAATATATTACACTTAACTGTCAGTTTCATTTTCTCATTTGATTGTTCCATATAAATCCCATTTAGGGGTGAGAAAGGGTCCGATTGTCTGTGTTCTGCTTCAGATGGCCATTGGGCTGGTTTAATTGTGGATGGAGAACAAGGCAACATTCAGACATCAAATTATAAACAAAGTCAATTTTCAAACCTGAATTGAAAAATTCAGTCTGCAAGCTCTAATTTGCTTACTTGGCAGTGTAGCAATGAGCTCTTTGAAATGGCAAATTCTGAAAACAGGACAGATTCAATAAAGATGGCCTGTCCTCACTTGATGTTTCCACTTAACAAACATCCCGATGCAAGATTCTCCAGCCAAATTCAGAGCAATGAATGTCTGGGTATGTCTGGGTCCCCTCAAAGACAAATATCTGTGCACCCCTGTAAATCAGCATCCAGATTCCACAGCTGACCTTGTGCAAAAGGTCAAAGCAGTGAAACAAAAAACAACAACAACAAAAACCACAATAAATGTGAACTAATGTCCATATAGCTGTTACCAAATCATATGACTGAATTAATTAATCACATTCAATGTTATATTGGACAAGTAAAAACAAGTCTCTGTCTAGCTGAAAAAGCAGGTATGACAGATCCAACCCACTGACTGGATTCTTCAGCTCATTTAATTTAGCATTTCCATTGCAGAGCAGTGCTCTCATTGTGGATGAAAACAAGGTGTACATACCAAAGCAGTGCTTGTTATTGTACACAGGGTCCTGTATGCCTCTCCGAAACCATTAGAGATACAGAGACCATATGAAATGCAGGTGTAGACAAAGCAACTGTTAGATAGTGACAATCAAGGAGAAGAGCTTCCTTGTCAAAACAATGCTAATCGTCTCAAAATTCCAATTAATCTAACTGCCAAGACAACAAGGAAAACAGACCATATTAAATGCAGGTGCTAACAGAGTCTCAGTTAGTGATAATTAAGGATAAAAATATTTTTGTCCAAAAACAAAAATGCAACTAATTTTGAAGTTGCCGAGGCAACAAGGAAACCTGTGAGACTGAGACTAGGGCAGTGACAGAACAGATTTGATTAAGAAGTGTGTTTCTCTTTATGGACTCTCTTCCAGGAATTTCAGTAGAAAGACAGAAGAAGCCATACTGCATTCTCCTGAGTCAAATTCCTCAAAATTATAGAGAAGAAAATATAAACAGCCTGGGAAAAGTCTCCCGCTGTGAAACATACCACTTTGTTGTAATTAACAGCTTCACACTGAATAAATTCTAGGTGTTACATCCTTTTAGCATATAGCCCGCAGTAGGGATTACATTTTGCTCTTTTAACAAGCCAAAACTGAGTTTCTGTCATAGCAGTTACTATGTATGTTGTATGTGTAGGCTTTAATTCCAACACGGAACACCCAGTATGCATATTAAAATGCTCAAATTAAAGCTGGCAGTCTGTACATTAACCTCGTTTCTGTTGTTTTATTTAAAATCCAATGTGCTGCAGTACAGAGCCAAACCAATAAAAAATGTGTCACTGTCAAAACGCTCACACACTGCTCTGTTAATTCCCTGGGGACTGTCATGCTCAATTACCTTCATGAACGCCAGAGAGCTGAAGACAGGTAAATTTTGTATGCTCCATCAGGCTGAGGTTCTCTGTCTACTTTTTCCTCTTTGGAACACTTGTTGAGGGGACTAAAGTGCGAAGGATAGGAGAAGGGAAAAATATTCTCTGTGGTAGCCTTCACACACTATGCCCCAACCAAACACACGCATATGCACACACATACACACACATACACATACACGCACATACGCACATACACGCACATGCACGCACATGCACACATACACATACACACATAGACACACACACAGCTTGTTCAAGGCAATCCATTTTCTCAAACCACTCCAGTAAACTGAAGGATTTTTGGTATACCTTTGCTATACCTTCATTGTTCCATTGCACTTGCACACCATCTTGAAATACCTGCTCCCAGCTGTTTCAAAGCATAGCTTGTGCTGGTCAACCCATGTTGAGTATGGAGCTGGTTTACCTGGTCAACCAGCTACCAGCGGTTTCTAAACCTAGTTTGAGATGTTTTTTTCAGCAGGGCTGTACTGTACTTGTACTGATGTGGACACCACAGTCACCAGCCTTGTTCTGTCCTTGCACTAATGTTTGCCAACCGCATATTTGTCCTTAAACTGTGGCCCAAAGTGTTGGCCATGTTGGTGAACAGCTGCTAATAAAGGTATTCAAGGTTTTTTGCTCAGAACACAAATCAGTTTCTAAAAAGAAGTGGTATTCTTTTGCCCTAAGTGAATAATCTGGACCCTTTCCTACGCAGAAAGGAATAACTAATGGTTCTGCCAGTGCTATATTCAGTCATTAAAATCCAGAAACACACTGCAATTTTTCTGTAAAAGTTTGTAGGAAACAGAAGTGATTTTCTGGCCACTATCCAAAGTATGTCCATCCCCCAGGCCAGGTTACAGGGGGAAAAGTGAACATTTATAATTCATAAAAGGCAGGGTAGTCATGGCCATCTTTAGATTTTAGACTTTCTGGGCATAGTACAAATCGGTCAACCGGATCTGCCCTTAAGGACAACGAACCAGATTCCGCCTGCATAAGACCTCTTTTAATAACAATATATTCTCTTTCAACCCTTATTTATGCCCCAGCAATGAAGTATCTGTTATACATGTACAGAAGATAAACACTACTGTTATCTAGAGAACCATCTCTTGAACCAAATTACCTACGCATATTCCCTATTAATGTTTCATGCAAAAGTAACATTAAAATCTGTTGGAAATATCAGATTTAACTCCTTAATGTGCTAAACATTAAATTAAATTATTGAAATAATAATACATGGTTATTATTATTATGAATATTATTATATTATTATTATTTTTAGTAGTAGTAGTAGTAGTAGTAGTATTGTTATTATTATTATGATTGTTTTTATTATTAGTATTATTAGACATGCATTTTTGATTGCCAGTGTTAATGCTACTGCATGAACAGCTTGTAGATTATATATACCCGTGCATTTAAATGTATAGGCACGCGCAGAGTCTAGACTGCACTTAAAGGTTACCTGGCTAAGTGCACACAATGGGATATGGGTTTGATTTTGTCTTTCATATCACATTTAGGCTGCAGGAGACTCAGGCGAGGAAGTACTGAGAACAAAAACCCAGAACAAATGAAAGATGGGAGCACACTATACGCAGTGATAAAGCTTACTCACACAGGAATGAGACAGATATAATCATAATCAGTCATATGACATTTTCATTTTTAAATAACTCATTATTCTGCATCAGTTTGTTGGGTTTTTGGCAGTCTCCCATCTCCCCTACAGACCTGACCTCTCTTTGGGTTCCTTCGCCTCTTCTCAGGTGCAGTTTAAATGAAGCAATTAATATCAATTTTGCCATTGAATTTGGATATAAATATGTAAAAGCTGCCACCTATTTCTTCTAGCTATGAGTTCTGTCATTTCACTGATGCGGTTTTTCTTTTTCTCTTTTTTTCCTTCTCAGAAGATGGAGAAAGACTTGTAAGTGGGTTCAAATTTCCCCTGAAAAATTGACAAGAATGCTGGCATCTATGCCCTTCAAGGTGCTTTAATGTACTCATACCCTTCTCCTGTCTTCTTCATCTGACTCCAGGTGTCTATACTTTTGCTCAAAACCAGACATACCAATTTATGTATCTGAATTTACCGAGAAACAACAGTTTTTTTTCAGCTTCAGAAACATTACAGGCATCTTAAATGACAATGACTGAAATGTCAAATTTGCATCCTCCTAAATTGCAGATCTGGTATAATAACTGTTTCATTGCATTTGGTAATGTTGGGAGACAGACAAATTTGTGTATTGGACCACTTCACATATACATGGTAATGACCGCTATCAGTTTCAAGGTTCCCCCTCTGGGGATTTTCCATTGGACTCCAGGGGGGAGCGGGGCAAGGCCTCGCAACCATTAAGGATTTGAATGGCCCAATCCGAGGTGCTCGGGATAGGCGCAATTCCTTACCACCAATCAGAGGTTACACTTGGATTTGTAGACATATTTGAATATATGCAAATGTAATCCTTTAAAACATCCCAAACACCATTGCTCTTTGGAACATTTTCCTGATTGTAATAAACTTTCCTGTTTTCTAATGACGAACATCGGATCTGCTTCTTCCTGTGACAACGGTCATCTTACTGGTTCCTGGTAAAACTTTGTTTTACTAACAGTAAAAATAGGATTTTTGGATCTTCTAACAGGTATAAGCATGGGAACTGCATTACATAAATCAGCTCTGACATTTTCAACAGCGGCCTCACAAATGCAGACACATGACAACTGAGGACCTGTTTTCATCTCTCTCCATCATGTCTACAGTCATGTCCAGTCCGAATTGAACACAGCGTTCACACATGTATACCCTGCTGAAACAGCTAGTAGCCGGTTGACCAGTTAGACCAGCTCTGTACTCAACAAGGTTTGACCAGCTCAAGCAAAGTTTTGAAACAGGTGGTAGCTGGTATTTGAAGCTGGCCATAGCAGGATTTTACACCGGGGTAGGCACACACACTCACAAACACACACACCCTAATACTGAGCAATGAAATCAGAGGAGAGAGTGAGTGACACAGTTTTACAGCCCCCATATTTTATTTTTTACTTGGCCCTGAATAATGGTGTAGGTCCTATTGTGCAATTACAGTGGTGTGCAAAAATGTGGGCTCCCCTGGTTTAAGCCTTGAGTAGTCTTAACATTCTGTATATTCCCCTTGTCTTAAAGGTAAAAAATGATCCGCCTTCACTAAACCCCTAGAATAAAGCAGCTTTTAAAAGGATTTTAAATTCCAAATCTATTTTGCCTGAAAAAACAACCTATCTCTCATCAACTTTGTCATCAAATTTCAAGTTGAAAAAATATAATTTAGGGGTTTTTCTCTGCTGTTAAACATAGTGGTGGGTCATTTTTTACCCTGAAGACAACACAAGGCTTAAATGTCTGTTTCAGTGAATCTGTACATGATGAAAAGCAAGCCTGAACTCTAAATGGAGTTAAACATGAGATGTTTCTGCACATTTTATAGCAAACTTGTTTTTTTATTTTCATTTTTTACTGTTTACAAAGTATAAAAAAAGGGCTCTGTGCAAAAGCTTGGGAACCTATTTTGATTATTCTTATATATAGATTATTTTTGATTGGATGATTACTCAGGGCCAGACCCCAGTGATTTTAATTTTTTTGATATTGTCATTTATTTGTGAATATCCGTGTTCATTTCTCTTCTTTCTATGTGTATTCACTTTTGAATGTGCTCTAAACCAGAGCGACATATACTGATTTTATTTATTTTTTTAATTCCTCAATGATTTTTTTCCTCCCAGTTTGATAGCCACTTCCCGTGAGCCTGACTCCGAGGCTAGTGCAATCAGGGCTCTATTGTATACGGCGAGTCCCTCCCCCCACCCACAAAGAGACAAGCCAATTATGCCACTCCACGTGTACTGGCCAACCTCGGCTTTGGGGGCCGGGGCGCAAACTCTGGTCCTCGGTGTGCAACTGCAACAAACTGATGCCTACATCAAGGTCCGATGTCTTAGCCATGCACCAATACGGCACATTCCTTTCAAATACAGCCTGTTTATACGGCTCCATATTTAGAGAAGCAGCTCATGCTGAGAGATTTATTGCCAGTGCCTCCATTGGGAATCCAACCTAAAACCATAAAGTTACAAGCCCTCTTTCCTAATTATTTTGCCACCCATCTGTCAGCCATCTGGTAAATGTGCTTCTAAAATAATATCAATATTACCGAGCATCTCAAAGGATGGTAACATTGATTATTACATTTTCAGATTACATTCAGCAAATAATGTCTCCTGTGACTTGATGAGTCAAACCTGGATATGGTCTTATTTTTATAATTGCTTTTGGTCCTGAAAAAGGTCATGGACAATATGAAGATTTATTGAGCTAAATTTATGAAGGGATGTATTAATGTCAGATATAGCCTTGAAACCTGAAATAAAAAAGATATTTAACCCCTTAAGTATTGCCCTTTTTCTTAACACAAGCTTTGAAATGACATACCCAAGATAAAATGCCTATTATTGTTGAACCCTTTTGACTACAGGCATAAACCATAAACCATATAGAAGCTCAAACACAGTGGAAGTAGAAGAATATTTTCTCACTGAAAAGATTTTCTGTTTTTGACTGGATACAGATTATTGTGGCGGTGCCTGACGGACTTGGGACACAATGCAGCCAAAAGCAAAACTCTGAACAAATGGCCTTTCAAATTTGATGAGAATATCACCAAAAACAAACATTCTGCATTGATTTTTCTAAGCAGTTTTCCAAAAAGGACATTTGGAGACTTCAAAAGGACACACAGAAACTCAATGATATTGTGGGTCTTATGATATGTAGAATACTGTATTTTGCTTCCTAAAGTAGACAGTATTTTTTTATTCTGAAGTCAGTCACTGGGGTCACATCACTGAAAATGCCCTCTATTGTGTTCTCAAAGGTGTTTTCACTGTCTTCCGTGAAATATTCACCCAGACGAGAGATTAATTATAACTCCTCCAAAAGGAGTCCTCTATTTAGATGTGGCAATAGCTAAATATTTTTTTTGGTGTAAAACACTAAAATCTTTTTTGGCATAAAATCTCAAGAGCAGTTTTTTGCCAAAGCGCAACATCCGTGAGTGTATTGAAAATGCTACATTTTTACATTTACATTTTTGTCATTTAGCAGACACTTTTAATCCAAAGCTACTTACAAGTGCATAGGTTCTTCCACAAGTTAAAGCATCACATCCATGCTACAATATTGTTACACAGGCAAAAAAATGCAAGCCTAACAAAAGATACACCATTGGAAATGTAATGTCATCAGCTAAAATGCCTTTTAGTCATCACTTCAATAACATGCCCGTAGTCGTTTCTTTGATGAGCTGAAATTATACTGAATTTTCTTACACGCGGATGGGGGGATTTTTTTTTTCTTTTTACAACTACGTTATACATACTTGGCTCATCGTATTCAAGAGAGCTTATACAAAACATAGATAATAGAATTTCTCTGTACAAGTACTTTTGTAGAAGTATACAATGGCGAAATGGACAACAATAATAATTCCTCCAGAGAAATTCTAAGCAAACAATGGACATTCTATTAATGTTTCACCCTGGGCCGGTGAGGGTCTTTTTGTATTCATTCCTTTTGAATGAATTTGACTCAAGGATTTAATGTATTTAATATACAAAATAATTAATATGCAGAAACTTTTTCTACTATTTCATTATTAAAGCATTCCTCAAATAAATGCTAAGCATGAAATTCCTTTAAAGAAAAACTGCTGGCAGGATGCTTACTAATTAGACAATACTCCCCTCTATTTATGATGGTATGCATGTCCAGCAGCAAATGATTAATGTATTAAAAATAAACTTCAACTTTAAAATACATTCTCAGTGCTACCTCATGGTGATAGCCTTGAGATAAGGTTATAATAGGCTGAATAATTGACTAGTGAAGGAGCATTCTGATTTCAGGGAATTCCCTGCTTCAACTTGTAAGAGTGTGCTTAGATAGGTCTGGAATTTGCTTACACAAACCGCTTGAGTACTGCAGTCCCTGGGTGCAGAGACTGGGCAACTCAGCTCAGCCGATGGCGAAGTTAAGCTGGCCAAGGGTGTCTTGGGACCTTGTGCTAATCGAATTCCCAGATCGATGTTTGGAGCGATGCTTAATTCGTGGAGCAAAAAATGTCAATTACGGATAAAGTTCTTTGGAAAAATTAATTGAGTCAGCTTTCCCCCATTCAACCATGTGTGTATTATTCAGCTCACAAGGTCTCAGCTGTGCATTACCACTGCTCTAATTAAATGACTCATTTAAAAAAAGAATATTTGAGCACGTTACACAGTATGTTCTCACAGTGTGATACACAGGATGCAGCCTACCGTACTGTGACCAGCAACTGAATTAGCTTTTACCAAATTACCAAATATGATAACTTCATCAATCATCCATAGATTAATACATTTGTCTCAACCCTAGTGAGAAATGTACATTTAATGGTAGATGGTCTGCATTTATATAGTGCCTCTATCCAAAGCACTGTATAATCGATGCTTCTCATTCACCCTTTCACACACTACATACACTCACACCCCAATGACGATGGCTGCCAATGTGTTGAGCTTCAAAAACAGTCGCTGGCGCTTCCATTGACTACAAGTGCCTCACATTGAACTGGTATGATCCAGAATAGGAATAGAGAAGAAGGTCCTCCAGAAAAATGTGACATATGTTAAGAAGGTAAGGTTTAAAGGCAAGAACAAGCCCTTATGTCCATAGTGGGTTATTTGCTCCTCCAATGATGCTAAAAGAAACAGCTGGTGAGCAAGTAGCTTCACTGTGAAATGTTCAACTCTCGCCAAGTACATTAAACTTTGATACACGTGATCCCTATTGGGCTCCATCCATCCATCCATCCACCATCTTAAGCCTCTTATCCTGAGCAGGGTTGCAGGGGGGCTGGAGCCTATCCCAGCATACATACAAAGGCAGGAATACAACCTGGACAGGTCGCCAGTCCATCACAGGGCACACACACTCATACCCACGGGCAATTTAGACTCTCCAATCAGCCTAACCTGCATGTCTTTGGACTGTGGGAGGAAAATGGAGTACCCGGAGGAAACCCACGCAAACACGGGGAGAACATGCAAACTCCACACAGAGAGGCCCCGGCCGACCGGGATTCGAACCCAGGACCTCTTTGCTGTGAGGTGGCAGTGCTACCCACTGTCAGTGTAGACCATTAGTCTGTCTTGTGACAGAATGAAACTGTATTGTGTTATCATAATTGTAATAATTTGTATTAGAATGTTATTCACAATTGTAGTTTCACCCAATTGCAATTCATCTACAGATTTTATTACTCATGAGGTGTTCCCTTTCACTAGTCATCAACAGTCATAATCATAAATACTATTATTTTTATGACTGGTAATAATACAGCTTTAGTAACCAACACCATCATTATAACAAAACATAGTGATAAAGGGTTGTCTGATTAGCCAATGGGTTAAGCTGGGTAGTTCAATAGGTTAAAGCTTGAACACATTACACGAATAACCTCATTCTTAAAACTCTCTTTTAGGGTTTTCTCTTGTGTTTAATTAGCTAACTGTAATGAATGAAACCCCCCACATTCATTCATTATTGCTTCATTACAAATTAAAATAATTGTACTGCACAGACCCTTGGTTAGGACAAAGTGATTGCTGCCCTTGTCTATTGTTTTCTCAATGAAACAGTTTAAGTGTTTTGTTTGAGATAATGTTACAATGGGAAACTCATTAATTTTACAAATGTAGTCTTGTGTTTGGTCTGTTTACCCTCAGAAAGACCATTAATTAAAGAGTCCCAACTGCTGATTAAAACTGTGGAATTGGATTCTGAAGGCTGGCCTTTCTACAAGGCTGCATCAGATAATCTGATCAAACTAGTAAACGAAAATATCCATACTATGTTCATATACATATTAGAGTTTAACAGATTAACAGACAGAACTTTTTTTTCATATCATGATGATCATCACCCTCCATACAATATTATAATATTAAAGGGCAGCCTGTAGCGGTCAAGGTACATGATTGGGACAGGCAAGGTTGGTGGCTTGGTAGGTGGTTCGAATCCCAGTGTAGCCACAATAAGATCTGTACAGCCATTGGGCGCTTGAGCAAGGCCCTTAACCCTGCATTGCTCCAGGGGAGGATTGTCTCCTTCTTAGTCTAATCAACTGTACGTCGCTCTGGATAAGAGCGTCTGCCAAATGCCAATAATGTAATGTAATGTATAATTAAACCAAATACCTTCATTTATGACATATTTATGTGTGTATACAGGATGCACTCTCATAATATTACTTTGACATTTGTTTTTAATTGGCTCTACCCAGTATTAGTAGAGTGTTCCCAATAAAGTGCTCAGTGAGTGTGCATCCATATCTGTGTAGGAAATACAGCCCCTTTTATAAACACAGTATGGACTGGGAATCGAACCGCAGTCCTCGGTGTGCAACTGCAACAAACTGATGCTTGTATCAAGGTCTGTTACTTTAGCCGTGTGCCACCGTGGCTAAGATTAAGAAGAAAGAGAGCACTTAGTGGGGTTCAAAAGTCTGAAACCACTCGTGAAAATGATTCCATTTTGCACTATTTTCTAATTTAATACAAACTTTATCATTACTAATTATATTATCAGCATAACAAGTTGAATCTTTGAAAAAATGACATCAATTTCATAATTTGTCCAGCTTTTGCTTTAATGGAAACATGCACTCAAGCTGGCATGGACTCCACAAATTTGTGCAAAACCTGATGATTCATGTTATCCCAGCTTTGACAATATTCCAAAGAGCATCTTGTGATGTAACTGAATGCCTGGCTTTTGTCTTCACGTGCCCCCATAAATGAGGGGTTGAGGTCAGGTGATTGTGGATCCTCCAGCACTCCTTGCTCTTCTTTTCTTTTGGGTAGTTCTTGAAAAGCTTTGAAGTAACTTCCATTTCTTTTCATTTTTTGAAAATCCTAAAACTTTCTGTTTATTTCCAGAAATACATTAAAAAAAAACATAATTTCAATGTGGTCTCAGACTTTTGGACCCCCACTGTATGGGATCATTGGGATCATTGCTTTGGTGTGGAATGAAGTACTGTCCAATGAGTTTGGAGGTATCTTGAACAGATAAGATGCTTCTGAACACTTCAGAATTCAGTCTACTGCTGCTATCAGCAGATACATTTTCAATGAACCAGCACATGTGGCAGCCATACATGCTCAAACTATAACACCCCTGCAACCATGTTTCTCAGAGGTGGATCTTTGGCCGTTCCTTTTGCCCTCCCCACCTTGCCATGGTACAAGTGAATCTTGGGCTCATTTGTCCACAGGACTATTTTCCAGAGCTCTTAAGGTATGTCTTAGCAAACTGTAATCTGGCCATCCAGTTTTTGGACCTAACTAGTGGTTTGCATCTTGCAGGGTACCCTCTGCAGATCTGTTTGTGAAGTTTTCTGCTGAGAGTAGCTAGTCACTGATACAGCCACACCTGCCTCTGAAAGACTGTTACTGGTCTGTCGAACAGGTGTTTTGGGTTATTTATTCATTATGGCAAGAATTATTTGGTCATCATTTCGATGAATTCTGAAGTGTGTAGAAGCATGTCTTCCTTGGCCCACCAGTGCCTTTGCGACTACTGACCTCACCACTGCTCACTTTCTTAATGTTGTTCCAAACAGTTTATGTTTGTAAGCCTATTTTTTTTCTCTCAGCCCCAGCATCCCAGAGATTACTAAAGGTTGAGGCAATACAATGTGTTGTGAGTAGGGGAGACCAGGGAACAACCAAACACTTTTAGGTTTTCACTTAATTAAAAAATATATACACATATTAGAGCAAATATTTTTCATCCAGAAACAAGATACACATCTTTGCTGTGACTATAAACCATCGGTACAGTTCTAGAACAAAGTTGAAACAGCGTCCGGTTTGTCAGAACATTTGTATACAACATTACATTAAAAGTTATTGTGGCTGATGCTTTTGTAATAGGCAGGGGTATGTTGGAACTGTGCTGCATGTTAGCTTTATTCAAAAAGTGAACAAAAAACTTCTTATTATGCCCCCTCACATCTATTTTGGACATTGTGAAATAAAATATATTTCACAGTCATAGTGTTTTATATGTTGCGGGTAGGGAAACACAACACAAGTCTGTTATCACACTCAACAAAAGTGCATTTGTGTGTGCGCGCGTGTGTGTGAGTGCGAGAGAGAAACTTTGACCGTTTAATTAACGAAATGTCACACAAAGGCCATAGGGTAAACTCAGACTATAGAGAGAGTGAGAGAAATTCCTTACCTGTCTATACATAAAACAGTTACAATTCCCACGGTTGTGAACTGATTGCTGACATCTACGACCATCACCGCCTTGCACATTAAGTTCCCAAACACCCACTGCTGGTCCCTGACCAGCTGATGGATTGTAAAAGGCATCACCAACAAGAAGAGCATATCGGCGATTGCCAAATTCAGCACGTAGATGTCCGACACCATTTTCTTCTTACAAGTCGCCACAGCGTAAATCACTAAGCCGTTTGCAATTACCCCTATGGTGCAGAGAATGCCGTACACGGACGGGAAAACATGCATGAAAGACGCCACATCGATGACACTGTAAGGTGATTCACTTATGTTCCGACACGAAGTGCTGTTCGAGGTGCTGAGTTCTTCATACTCGCAGAGCAAGTCCACTGTACCGTTCATCTTCAGTTCTTCTTGCAAAAGTTCCAAGTTATAGTTTGATAAATTATGTATAGCCTACGTTATGTTAAATTCGGCGTGCAGCTGCCCGAGTATAAACAGAGCATATCCTTGGCGATTATGTGAATAATCTGAGAGCACACAACTCTTTGATACCCCGGACCGGACGCCTCAGGTGCAAAGCCAAATAAGGTCAGGGATTGCGCCTCCTTGCAGCGTACGGTGAGAGATCCTACGAGTGCCGTGCTGTAACTTTTATCCGCTCACAGCAAAAAGCACTAAAGTCGTGCCGTGTGACTCAAGGACTACCGCAGATGTTGGTGGAGCAGAGTCGAAGCAGAGTCTCCTCCCTTCCTTCCAGACTGCTCTCAGGGTTACTCGTGATCTCTGGGGCAAACAAATATTGGACCGACAGAGATGCGAATCATTTTGGTTTCTCTGATAGAAACCAAATTATGGAACAACTATAGCCTTAATAGGCTAATAGATGGCCATTAGGCTCCCACAGTAGTTCGTTTATCGGCGCATCCCGTTTCATTATCTGTAGACTTAATTTATATAGCATACAGGTCACACATACACCAATATATCCCCTAGGATTAAAGCCTTTGCACAAAATCGAGGCATCAAAGTGTGTGACAGGGACTAATGTATGGCTACAGGGTTTACTGAACCTATAAACGCATACACTGCACGAAAATATTTTTATTGTGAAGTCTATATGACAGAGGTGGTCCCCTCTATACTAAATCAAATAAAGGGTCTTACTGTATGTGGTTATTTCGTTGATCCTAAATCCTGTTCATAATTATATCAAAGCCTGAAAATGAATTGCACTTGTGGTTTAAGTCTGAAGTACAGTTTATATACGATTTATGAATATTTAAAATGATGTGTGGTGTACATGTTCATCATTTATTTGTTATAATACATCAACATTTCTTTCTGGAAAACACTATTTCTAGCATTTCCAGTACCTATCAATTTTATCAGGTTGTCCATTGAATATGTTGGCCCCTTGCCAAAATAAGAATTAAAATCTTTGGTGAGAGCCAAAAATCATTTTAATGAGCACAAAAGTACTTCAGATAAGGGCTGACTCAGGTGCAATGGTGGGAATCTTTTTGTATCTTTGCAGGAATAATGGTCTACGTTGGGATCTGATGGGGTCACTGAATGCAGTAATTGAAGCTCTTGAAGGCACAGAGAAGAACTTTTCTCATAGCAGGCGGAGAAAGTGTCTCTCTAAAAAACAATCCAGCAGCACAGGTGGAATTTAAAAACACAGGATCAAAGGAACTAAATTAGTTCTGCTTTTACTGATCTATCAGCTTAGCGCGCTTATATTATCTTGAAATGCTAAATGTGAGGAGGTGACTCAGTGCCTTGATGTTGACTCATTTCTCACAACACTCCAGAGATATTGCACAATACATAAATAAATCATATTTTGGGGGTCCATTTGGCATTTTATCACAATCTTGATTTCAACAGGAATTGGAAACAGTGGCAAGGAAAATCTGTCTTGGGAAAGTGTCAGGTTAGGATCTCTCGCTCTCTCTCACTCTCTCTCTCTTTTGATTGCATCTTGGGTTTTTTTCCCCGTTTTGGTTTTTTGTTTTTGGTTGACTGGACAATATAATTTGGTGTGACTATAGTCTGATTTTACACTGTGGCCTTTGTTTCACGTTCCGTTAATTAAAGGGTCAAAGTCTCTCCCTCTTTCTCTCTCTCTCTCTCTCTCTCTCTCTCTCTCTCTCTCGCTCTCTCAGGGATGAAGCTTTATCTTCTCTGTCGTGTTGCTGTGTTGTTTTAATCAGCCCATTTGTTGATGCCCAAGCCTCTGTTTTAATATCAAAGAGCCTCCGATGAACTGCGAGCTGGGAGATACCTTGGTGGCACACAGAAATGAGAAGGGCTGGCAATCTCATCTCCTTCTGTCTCTCTGTTTCGCTTTGTAAATCCCTGCGTGGCGCATTTGAATAGGGTTTTAAAGCCTGGTTCAATTTGGCACGAGGATGACTGCACATATTTAAATCTAAACAGATAGATCTATCTTTATTGTCTGTTGTACACAGAAATGTGTCGTGCATCACAGATTGCATTTCCATAATAGTCACAGTGAATGAAAGAAAACACATTTTACAACAAATACTAATATAGCAGTCAACGAGGTACATGATTATATTCAGAGTTTCATTGTATCTCATAACATCCTGTCCTAAACACGCATGACACAGGCTACATATGCAAAGTCTGTGTGGTTATAATTGTACATCAATCAAGGAAATATTGCATGTTCACAGTAAAGAAGCCAACTGATAAACAAAAAGTGAAATCTTATTTAAGCTAGTCTCGGTCTGATCGATGATCCTTTTGCTTTTATGGCCAAAATAATTTCGAAAGGAATTTCAGAAGAAAGAGCCTCATGACTTTGTTTTGGTTTATAGATGTTAAGAGGATGGTTTGTGCCATTAACATAGCCAGGCTGACACCTTGTAGTTCTGCCATCTAGCACAGCAGTGGGTAGAGATGCCGTTATACGAGCAATGTAACTGTGGAGAATCCATCTCAAGGGTCTAAATGCAGGAGCCAAACAGTGGCTAAAATAAGTGGAACACTGAGTCCAGTCTCTATCTCCAGTCACATGCTTCTGATCACAGATCACAATCATATGATCTGCTTCTCAAACCCATACAGTACTGGACGGTACTTGAACAGCCTCTGCTGTCTGTGTATGGTATGTTCTGTGTGTATGAAATGTATGTGTGTGTTTTATTTATTTATATTTTATTGTAGGTTATGTTTAGACTGCATATGGCAAAAATAAAAGATTATTTCAGAAATTCTAAAATGTGATGTCAAATAAAAACCTTTAAAGATTTCAAAGAATGTATTTCAATTTACTGTAAGTACAGTATATTAATCAAAGTGCTTATTTGAAAATGATAAAACAGACATTACATTACCTTTGTATACTGTGTGTACTCTGGATACATTTTTAGTGCTTTCACATGATAATACCACATTGTCTGTTTACAATTCTTTCATGCAATACTTTTCTTTGAAGCCATTCCAGCCTCTCATAACAGCAGTTACATTTATGAAGTCTAGTGTACCACTGTCCCCCAGTTCAAACGTTGTCCATCATTTAGCCAGACAGTTGATCTAATTAGATGCCGTGCATGTATACTTGTTTTGCACACAAGTCTGACGTCATGAGACCCTGGTAATTTGTGAATGTTACCCTTCCATGTACTGAACAAGCAGCCCCGCTCCCTATTAACCCCCACCTTTACAAAAAAAATTTCTACATTCTAAACTTAAGTGAAATATGTGTTTTTCAATTCTACTACTGCTTTGGATTTAGCAATGTTTTTCAAAAACAAGGAATGGATTTAATTATCCAAAACACAGTGTAATAATGGCCAGATGCACTGTATGTAAGTGTTAGTTATGGAATTTATTTGTTGTTTAAACGGGGCTGCAATAATGCACTTTCACAGTCTATAGTACAAAAAGGTAAAACTTTTAGCAAGTGCTGTTGTATATGTAAAATCAGTCAATAAATATTTAGTTTTCATAACCATGGTTTCCAATCTATTTCTGACAGTTTATTTTATGCAAGGAAAAGAGCTAATTACCAGGGAGTGGAGATGTTTCCAGAAACTGATCTTAAATCAGAGTTTGGCATGTTTTAATCCTAATAGTTATGTTTGCTCCATGTCCTTTTTGCATGTGTAATTAACGTTAAGGCAGTTAATTACATTTCTGCCTCACCTCGCCCAGTTTCCTGGATCAGATTTGGTTGCAGATTTTACAGTGAAAACAAAAACCAAGAGAGCCTGTTGTGCCCCAGGATTGGCCAGCCTATTGTAATCTGAAAAATACATGCAGAAATGCAAATTATTGATGTCCCAAATCTACAGCCAAGCACTTTGACCCATTTTTTTCATGCACACTAAACAAGCACATTATTGAAGCATCCTGTAATCATGCCTGGCCATGTATTTTATCATCAACCATCTGAAGAGAATGTGTTTGTGAGGCTGCAATTGTTACAGTAGATTTCTGGCTTGCCAAGTATCTCTCCTTCATGATGCAAAGGATAAAGTCAGCTACACTGGAGACTTACTGAGTCTGCATCCAAAAGGCACAGATCTATCTGTTAGTATTCTTCAGATGTCCTAGGAGTGTTGAACAAAAGCACAAAACTTTCCAGGTATGGACATTGAGCTCACAGATATTGCATGTATTTCCACCAGGCTGATTTTCCCACAGATGATTTCTTATTTATTTTTGTTTGTTTTGGATTCACGTTAGCTGTTGCATGTGAAGCAACAACTTTTCCTTGGGTCCACACAAAACATAAACAACAGGAGCCAGTGTTGGGTGGCAGTGCTTAGCGCTAGCGTAAAATCCAGCTATGACCAGCTTGAAATGGCCAGCTACCAGCTGTTTCAAAGCTGGTCAAACCATGTTGAGTATGGAGTTGGTCTGAACTCGTCAACCAGCTACCAGCTGTTTAAAAACCTAGCTTGAGCTGTACTGGGAGTACTGTTTCCTCACAAGAAGGGGGTTCTGGGTTTGAGTCCTGGGTGGCCTGAATCATCTTTGTGTGGTGTTTGCATGTTCTCCCCACGTTTGCATAGGCTCTGCTGTCAAAACATGCAGTCCATGGACTACAGATAGTATCAGGGAAGAGATTGCTAGCACTCACATAATCTGTAGAAAAGACGTGTTTGGGGGTGTAGTCTTATTTTGATGATGGAGGAAACTGATTGGATAAAGAGTCTGGCCATATTTTTCAGCTCAGAGACTCATGTGGTTTGACTCTGCATGACAAGCTAATGACATGCATGCAAATTCATAATACATTTGAATATTGTGTGGCTAAAGATCAAACCTTTACCATTTCATCTTCTCCCAACGCTGGTGTGTAATTACAGTTATTTCAGTGGAAATAAGGGGCAGAGAGATGTGCATTTGCAAGCAATAAAATTCACAGTATCAATTAATTCTGCTACTTTACACTGGGCTCTTGTGCTCCCATTCGTCAATTATTCAGTTAAATTTCTGTTCCCAACATAAATTTTTCATCAATTAAAATAATTTGTTTACTGATCAGAGTAATTCATCCGTGATCTCTTGGGAACGAGCCAGCTTTTAGTCTCATGCTTTTTGTTTTACTGAGGCAGTACTCAATGCTCGGGACAAAACCGAAATTAAAATTTTGTTGTTGACAGAATACTTGTTTTCCGATATGTGTCTGCTTTCCTGGATGTGCCTTGAATGTTATTAAGTCACAAATAACTTTGTAGAAATCACCTTAGAACTTTAGTCAGAAAGTTGGCAAACAGCTTGAATTGTGTATGGTCATTAGTGAAAGGTCTAGTGGTATATTTGGCTAACAATACTCCGTTTATCAGCCATTATAAAATATGTACAGTTAGAAGATTATAAAACCTAATCGAAACATTCGAAACGTTTTTTCACAATTAAATGAATAATTACAAACAAGTGTGTGAGCAATTTGTGGAATGTTTACTTTTGGCCTTAATAGAGGTTGTTTGGAAGAATAAATACATTCACCAAATATTCTGGCCCAAAAACAGTGAGCACTTTATTACTTTTTTGACTTAGTTTTTCGATTATTCAACTTTTTTTCATTTGCTGCTGTAGCCTATACACTTATAGGTTTGACACATTGTGTGTTCAGAGATGCTCTTCTGCATACCACTGTTTTAGCATGTGGTAATTTGCGTTACTGTCACCTTCCTATCAGCTTTAACCTGGCTGGCCTTTCTACTCTGCCCTCTCTCATTAACAACATGTGTCTGCCCACAGAACTGCTGCTCACTGGATGTTTTTTGTTTTTCGCACCATTCTCTGCAAAATATAGTGACTGTTGTGTGTGAAAATCCCAGGAGGTCAGCAGCTTCTGAAATACTCAATCCACCCTATCTGGCACCAACTATCAAAGGTCACAGTCACTTGGATCACATTTTTCCAATTTGGTCTGAAAAACAGCTGAACCTCTTGACCATGTCTGCATATTTTTATGCATTTAGTTGCTGCCACATGATTGCTGATTATATATTTGCATTAACAAGCTAGTGTACAGGTGTACCTAATAAAGTGCTCTCTGGGTGTATATCCCATAAAAAAAAACATTAATCTAACTGATATGTTCCACAACGTTCTTGGAACTTTCTTTGTTCATGGGAATAATGTTTGAAATTCACAATTATTGTGCACAATGAAAGGCTTAGTGCTTAATCAAATCAGTGCATTATATCCCTTGTACAGTATACTGTATCACAATCATGAAATATCTATGAGTTCAAAAAATTTTACTCTATAGAATTCTGAAGACAGCAAGAAGATTAATCCCATTTCAGTTAGGACATGATAGGTCATCTTAATGCTAATAGCATTGCATTTCATTCAAGGTAAATATAAATCTCAACCTCACAGCACTTTATCTGTGTGGGCCAGGGCATTGCGATCATGCCTGAGACAGATAGACATCTCTACAGGGACCGGGGTTAAATATTCCTTTTCTGTGGCTATCTGTGCATGCCTTACCAGTCAAAAACCACTGGACCACAACATGTTGCAATAAAACCAGGAGCTAAGACGTGAAATAAAATCGATGCATTCAGTGTGTGGAACAGCTTGTTAGGTCTTGTAGAGACCAATAGGTTGTTCAGATCCAGGCTTCACTGTGCTGGACTGGGTCAAGACTCCAGGGAAGGTTGAGTCAAGGCGGGCTGAATAGCCTGCCCTGCTGAAAAAAACTGCTCAAGCTATGTTTCGAAACAGCTGGTAGCTGCAATTTCAAGCTGTATTTTACACCAGGGTGTTCTTCTGAGTACATATTCATATGTTTTTGAATCTAAAACAAATACGTGATTGACCAAGGTCTGTTAGGAAGTGGACTTGGTAGGAAATTAATACACAGAGTTTTGCATTACCAGGGTACCTTACCAGAGGACATGTATTACAGTAGAGTGAATTGTGCTAGATAGATATGGGTGGCAAGGTGGTTACCCTGAACTGCTTCAGTAAAAATACCCAGCTGCATAAAGGAAATACATGTAAAAAAATGCCTTGCTCTGCTAAACACCCAAATAGGAATACAGCATATATTATGTGATATAAAAACGGTTGCCTGCTGGGCCAACTTCAGAGGTCTATGACCACAGTGAAGCAATATGCGTGCAATCCAAACTGTCTCACTATGGCAGGAAATGCATTTTCCACCAGGCGTGTAGGAGCTGCTGAAGGCTGTCCGAATAGAAAGGATAAATATCGGATTCTGAATTTACCTAGCGTGTCTGTTTTAGATATTAAGGAAACACAAGCTGTTGCTAGTTTTGTTAGTTTGTTTGTTAGTTGGACCAGCTGTTCAGTGTTTCATATTACGGAACCTTGTAGTTTTATTGAGCTGTCCCCATTTTGACTAGTTGGTGTTGTTATTTAGATTAGCTGATCAGAATCATTTAAACACACATTTTTCACGGTGTTTTCTTAGGAACTGTGATTAGCAATTGTTCAGAACTTAGCGATCTAAAAATGTTTCTATTTAGCGATTACCAGGTTGTCTTGGCATGCTCAGTCGCTCCCTCCTGGTTAGTATGTGTCAGCACCCCTTTCCAGTCTGCTCTCTCCCCTACAGAAGGTGCACCGGTGCCCTCCACAGCAACCTCTGCTATCCCACGTTGACCCCCTGTGACAGCTCCAGACTTGCAGGGGGGCTGTGGAACTGCCAGTCCGCCAGGGTTATGCCTCCATCCGGTCCCTTCAGTTCCTCACCCTCACAGAGGCCTGGATCACACCAGATAACACCGCCACTCCCGCTGCCTTCTCATCCTCCTTCTCCTTCTCACCCCCCCATCCGGCCGTGGTGGTGGTACTGGTTTGTTGATCTCCCAATCCTGGAAATTCTCTGTGTTTCCCCTCATTGGCCTGTCGCTAACCACTTTTGAATACCACTCTGTCTCCATCACCCACCCCGATAAACTCTATATTGCTGTTTTCTATCGTCCTTCAGGTCCCCTGGGAAGTTTCCTTGATGAGCTTGGCACCCTACTCAGCTCATTCCTCCCGAGGATGGCACCCCGCTGATCCTCCTGGGAGACTTCAACATCCACCTGGAAGCCTCCCAGTCTGCTGCCTTCCATCCACTACTCAGACCCGTACACCATGGCTCGTCTGGTATTCAACATATTCAACATCCCCAGGCACTGTCACGCCGGGCCTGTACACCGACCTCCACTGGCTGCCCGTTGTGCTATGTTATCAAATTTAAACCTTTTGTGCCCCTGCATACATCCAAACACTTATCAGACCCTTTACACCGGCCAGACCTCTCCGTTCGGCTACTTCTGGACGCCGGGCACCTCTGCCTCATCATACCTCCCCTTCTTGGTCACGACCGCTGTCTGTTCTGGCCCCACGGGGGTGGAATGACCTTCCTGTCCAGTCTTTCACCACTTTCAAGTGTAGACTGAAAACTCACCTCTTCAGGCTGCACCTTTCCCTCCCTACCTCACTGCTATAATTAGCTATCTGTATGCTAGTATTCTGGATATTCTAGCCGCCAACCTTGGTATGCTATTTGGAAAGTTGATGTACTCTTCAAGGGTTCAAGTTTTATCTATGAGATCACTCTAGGACATGGAAATGTACTTTCCTCTAGGGTCTTCAACGCATTTGGTTCTACAACGTCCCTGGTTCTGATTTGCACTTTATTGTACGTTGCTCTTGATAAGAGCGTCTGCTAAATGACTGTAATTCGTGTAATGTAATGTAAAGTTTTTCTATAAAAACATGAACCTCATTTTTAAACATAAAGTCTGCACTTTGTTGAGTTCACAGGCATAGGTTTATTAAAAATGTTTTATTTGTTGGGATGCAGGCGGCTTTGGTTTAGGCTCCTGGGTGAATGATGCAAGGTGTGTTTCCTCATGAAGGAGCTGCTTCAGAGCAGTGCTACAGGGTGGGTGCTCACAGTATCGACCGAAGCTGTCAAACCAGCAGACAACCTTATAAATGGATGGTTCTTTTCAAATCAGAAAAATGGTTATGACTTACTGGTGTTTAATGGGCTGTAGCGGTGTTTCTTTAACTATGGGTCGAACTCGGGACCCAAAATGAGAGGAGAGAGTGTGTGAGTTGGCATTTGCTAGGCAGTGTTAGTATGTAAATGGTAAATGGTAAATGGCAGGCATTTATATAGGGCCTTTATCCAAAGCGCTGTACAATTGATGCTTCTCCATTCACCCATTCATACACACACTCACACACCGACGGCGATTGGCTGCCATGCAAGGCCCCGACCAGCTCGTCAGGAGCATTTGGGGGTTAGGTGTCTTGCTCAGGGACACTTCGACACAGCCCGGGCGGGGGATCAAACTGGCAACACTCCAACTGCCAGACGACTGCTCTTACTGCCTGAGACATGCAGAGTCTTCAGATTGTGTTTGGCCCCAGCCAATGGCAGAGCGTATCGTTTTATGTAAGGTTGTTCCAGCTCAACAAGCTCCAACCCCTTCTAAACAACTAGGTGGGGTGCAGCTGTTCAACAAAAAAGTCAACGCACTTAACCTGAAGTGTTGACTTCAGGAAAGATATCCAGTTTAATAAATGGACTGGATGAATGAAATGTAATATGTGTACATTCTTTTGGGTTAAGAGTGTCAGCTAAATAAAAGAGTGTAAATTTATCCTGTCATCTGCCTCAGAGCATAAGAAGCGTCTGACGATCATTTGTATTTGTCAAGTTGTCATGCATGCTGAACAGCTTTTTTAAATGTAAATCTGAAGTTCATTTAAATGTAAATTTAGCTGACAAAGAAAACCAGTAGAATTAGAATTTAGATGACAGTTATTAGTGAAACTTATTTTGCATATATTTTTCCAGACAGTGCAGGTGCTGCCTCTCCTCTTTCTTGTATTAAAAAATCAAAATGAGTTTCCACGGGACTGCAGGCATGACACAAATTAAAATTCATATCAGTTCAGTTCTTTATAATGTAGTATAAAAATAGAAAAGACTGTTTATCCTGATATGGGATTTTATTTTGGTGGTGGTGGTGGTGGCGATGACGATGACGATGATGATGATGACTACAATGATTACTATATATTATTATTATGATTTATTTTTTATTTTTTTTGTATTATTATTATTGTGATTATAATTATGATTATGATTCTGGTTATGATTCTGATTCTGATTCTGATTCTGATTCTGATTATTATTATTATTATTATTATTATTATTATTATTATTGTTGCTGTTGTTGTGGCTTTGCCCAAACATTGCCCATCTACACCCATCACTTCCTTTTATCTGCCAAAACCCTCATTTGCACATGTATCACCTCGAGACTCTTCTGCTGTAATAGTATCCTTTATAGCACGTCCTTCAAAATCCCCAAAAAAACTGAAATGGCTTGTTTGCTCCCCAACACCCTCTCAAGAGACCACGTCACTCCTGTTGTCCAAAAGCCTCCACTGGCTCTCCAGTCAGCAAAGAATTCAGTTCAAATCACTCCTCAGCACCCATAAAGCCCTCAATAATCTGCCCCTCATATCTTGCCACCCCCCTCGACCACTATACACCCTCCCGCAGGTTCAGGTCACTCGACTCAAAGATACTCATCTCAGATATAAGGATCCTGGGGGGATAAGGCAGTCCCGTCCATCTGGGACTCTATCCCAAAATATCACAGAATCTCCATCTCTTCCCTACTTGAAAATTCACATTTTCAAAATAATAATTTTCAAATTGATCAAGTAATCAATTTCAAAGGACAATTTAGAGAATGCCATTAATGTAATGTAATGTAATGTAATGTAATGTAATGTAATGAGAATGAAACAAAACAAATAAGTTGTTACATTTCTTTGCCTTTGCAATAAAAAAGCCGTTCTTTATTTTTGTCATTTGCTTTTTGTATTAAAGAAGGTCTGGGTTCAGGCACTGTTTTTGCACCGGTGGCCAGCTCTAAACGATGCCTGTCCTTCTCCCTTCAGAAAGCTGCAGGTGGCTCTCTGAAGCTCTGTTTCAGCACTCCCTCACACTTCCATATATACTGTACATATGCCGGCTGCCTCTGTGCCAGCGAGACTCAGATGAAGAGGAGAGACTGAATATTAACTGCTCCACACACGGCACATGTTCCACAGATGGGCTGGGAAGTCTTTTTTAATAAGGTCTGTCCCCAGGGAGGTTGGGTGGGTTGAGCCAGTTTGTTTAGTTGCCATTCACAAACCTAGTCACGAGTGATGCCACAGCAAGTCTTCTTGGAAAGAAGTTTGACGACATAAAATGGTGGGCATTTGATCTGATCTATCGTGACCAGTGACCGGCAGTCACTGTAAGTGGGGGTTGCGTACCCCCCAGGGAAGAACGTGCCCACCACTTCCTCCTGCCAGAACCCCTTATTTCCACCACGGAGCTGATGTGGGTTGGGATGTCCAGGATTAAACATGGCTGTCTTGCCCTGTCAGATGTATGTGCATTTCACAATGATGGCAGCCCATGTCTGTGCATTTGTTAATCTCTGTCTCAATTAAATTAAAATAACCACCACAGTGATTGTTTGTATTAAACAATAGCAATGATAACTATACTGTATAAACAATAATAATGCTAGGGCACTTCCTCAGCCTCAGCAATGGGGGTGGGATGGGGTGCAGAGGATGGTTAAATACAATAGTGGAAATAAACAGTAATATCTCTCTCTCTCTCTCTCTCTCTCTCTCTCTCCTCTTCTGGTTGACACAGGAAATAAAAGACCATTTCCTCCCTCTTGTGGTGACATGATGAAGTGCAATGCCTTCTTCCAGGCTATTTTTTAAACTATCAATCATTTGGATGTCCAGAACATGAAGATGCATTTAGACATTTTGCATGCCTTAATGACACCTTCTGTACAAAGTAACACTCAATATAATTACTACAAACTGTCATAAAATAGTTTGGTGTCAGTGTCAATGTTGGTGGGTTTGAGGGGGCTGGTTGTGTGTGTTCCAGAAGTATATGTTGTGCAGAACAGCCAGTATACCATGCTTTGGACAGGAGCACAGTAGCTGCAGATATTGCTGCTTCTTCTTCTGTATTCCTTCAATCTCATATGTTTGCCTCTCCACAGAGACGGTCTAAAAATATCACCTCCTTCCTGCAACGATAGTCAAAATGAAAACACCAGGATTCTGTGAAACGAAAATCATCCAAATCTTTTGCAATCAAAGTTCATTGAAGCACAGTGCAGGCAAGCAAGGAATATATAAGGTGATATGAGGAAAGAGGGAGACGCTCCCCACCCCTTGTCAAACCCTTCCACACACACACACACACACACACACACACACGCACACACACGCACACGCACAATAGCCTTGCCTTGTTACACACTACCACCCTGCTCGGGTCGGTATGCAGAAAGAAAGAAACAACCAGAAAGAGAAAAAGGGGGTGATCAGGGTCAAGGGTGGTGTAGATAGATATAGACAGAAGGAGAAAGGGGGATGATAGAAAGAGAAATAAACTGAGAGAGATAAGGGCACTGAAGGATAAAGACAAACAGAGGAAAGATGAGGGTGAAAGAACAGATAGAGGAAGAGTGAATTTGAGAGGGAGAGAGGAGGCAGAAGAAAATGGAGGAGGTGTTTTTGGATGTTTGGATGGGTACTTCTTCCAAGCAGCACTTTGTTCTCTTCTGAGTGGTGCGTACAGACACTGGCTTTGTGTGTTTCTGTTGGTAATGTAATGTGAAAAACATATCACTTCATAACAGGACACACAAATGAGGTTCCTTCCTGTTTTGGAGGACATTTTCACAGAGAGAATTGTTCTGCAGAATGCTTATTATTAAGCCCTTCCTGTTTTTATTTTTTTATTTTTTTTTTTTACTTTTTTTATTTTTTTACTTTTTTTTTTGGGGGGGGTTTCATAAAATTATTGACTGTGTAATCAGTCTTTTAGAAATGTT
This sequence comes from Conger conger, assembly GCF_963514075.1. Lineage (NCBI taxonomy): Eukaryota > Metazoa > Chordata > Actinopteri > Anguilliformes > Congridae > Conger > Conger conger. The sequence continues at coordinate 66,584,770 of NC_083762.1, read as the reverse complement.
AATTTTATCATATTTACTTCTTAATAGAGCACAGATCATGGGGAATATATAATAGGATTATATTGGCTAACCTATTTAGAAAATAATTATGCAACTGTGTACGGTAATAGTTGGGGGGAAAAACGCATGTCTCTGTAAATTGGAGTTCAAGTCATACTGGGAATAATTTGTACAACACTTAAAAGTGTTTGTTAATGTGCAATTTTTGATGATCGAATGCCATCAAGAAATTCCTTATGGGGCTGCTAGGAAACACAACCTACTTAGCAGCAAAGTAGTGTTTAGCAATTTCGTTCCACCAAATCTCTGCCAGTCTTTAATCACTCTCCTGCAAATTCTCATTTGTGCTGTGAATTAATGCATGCCTAAATGGTAGAGAAAATTGTGTAAATTCTACACAAATCATATTTGAACAAACACTAATGAAATCTTTTCCTCTCTGTGTGTATCTCTAAGGTAAATAAATCATTAAACAGTCCCTGCTGCTGCCTCCTATCTCAAAGTCTGGGAGTAAGAAGAAGGATTGGGTTAGTAGGTCATTTGGGCAGTGCGCTGATTACTCCAGTCACTGATTTTGCCTAAAAGAGAATGAAGGCAACTCTTCACATGGACATAAATATTCCTTTGTAGAATATTCCACATCGGAATATCTTTTCATCTGTGATTGGCATGGGTACTTGACAGGATGTGTGCGCACAAATCAGAGGTCACCCAGAAAGACAGTCCCATCATAGCAGGCTAATGTTCTGCACATATCATAAAAGCTGTATAGAGAGGCAGCAGTAACAACAGCAGTAAGGTGGGAAACGGCAGCAGTAACAGCAGCAGTAAGACAGCAGTAACAGCAGCAGTGATGTGGGAAAAGGCAGCAGTAACAGCAGCAGTGATATGGGAAAAGGCAGCAGTAACAGCAGCAGTGATATGGGAAAAGGCAGCAGTAACAACAGCAGTAAGGCAGCAGTAACAGCAGCAGTGATGTGGGAAAAGGCAGCAGTAACAACAGCAGTGATGTGGGAAAAGGCAGCAGTAACAACAGCAGTAAGGTAGAAAAAGGCAGCAGCAACTGGATGTCATTGATGACATTCTGCCACTCAAACCAGAAAACTTTTATGAAGATGTCAGCTGTGATAAATCACACATGAATAAATGCATTATATTATCTTACATTGTTTCATAGAACGTTCTTCGTTTAGCAGAGATGAACTTCCAGGCTGTTCTCTTCCTTTTATAAGTGTCGTGTCAATGTTCAGAGCTATTGTGAAATTACCAAGAAGGAGATTCAGGGCAGTGCTGTGGAACAGATCCTTTAATTCTGCTCAGTTCATTTCACTCCCCCTTTGAAACGCGAAAATTCTGACGGGATACAAACATCTGGTCGCTTCAATTTCATACCTTAACGCGTTCTGCTTGCGTGCCTGTACTTCACACACTGTGTGAGACATTTACCATCTTATTTGGAGGAGAGAAGTGATGAATAGGGCAAACAGACGGTCTGGAGGAACAGAACCACCCAAGGCTGTGTTCAGGATGAGTAACACGTTGCTAGCTGTTTTTTAAAAACTGACTGTTGTGGGGAAGGTCCTCTTGAAGAGTGTTGTTACTATAGCCACAGACAGAGTGCTGTCGCAGCCCAGACACATTCACCAAAATTGGAGAAAATGTATCTGAAGAATGTTGCAAAACACTGCAAATCATTTTGAGTAAACATTGTGTCCGCCATGAACCTTAGCAAATGGTAGAGAAACCCGGGAGAAGCAACTGGAGCTCCCTATCACAGAGCAGAATGCCAGAGGGCCAATCACAGCTCTGTCTCTGCGGAACAATGCAAGATTCTGGAGAGTTCTGCCATAAAGAACTTTGAATGGCAGGGGTCATCTGACCTGTCATGGGGCATGACAGACACCTCACTACGCAGAATACATGGAAGTTAGAATAGATACAAGATGAAGTAGATTAGCCAAGATGAGGAACTACCATGACAGAGGTCATAGAAATAGCAGTGAGATAAATTAACATGTTGCTGGTTGGTGAACAAGGGCATGAGTAATTACATGTTGGAAGGTAGCATGTGATAATGTAACTAAATATTATTAGTGTGACTTTACTTTAAACTTCAAGGGTACAATTAGACTTGTCTGGCTTAGAACCTCATGTATACTTAAGTACAAGTTGATTTGTACATTAATTAATTAATTAATTTGCCAGCTACCTTACTACCTTTACCCAAAGCACTGTACATTTGAAGCTTCTCATTCACCCATTCACACTCACACTCACACACCAATGGCACCGACCAGCTCATCAGGAGCAATCGGGGGCTCAGTGGCACTTCGACACACCCAGGGTAGGGTCGAACCGGCAATCCTCCGACTGCCAGAGAACTCCTCGAACCTCCAGAGCCAATGTCGTCACGGCTTGGGCCAGATCACACAAAGACATTTAGATGGAAAATATTAAAGAAAAAACACCAGAAAAAGAGCTATCCCTTTAAGCACCTGGCATTCAGACGTACAAATGAACTTGGATGTTGACTAATCTATGTGGGTCCGGATGAGGGTCAAGACGCTTGAGTCAATCTGCTTCCATTCATACGAAACACTAATTATGTTTCAGAGTGTTCCTTTACTGCAATGGAGGCAATAATGGAACATAATTAAATCAATCTTTAATATATGTATATAGTGGAAGATGGCCTTTTCCTCATGTATATTTATTCCTTGGCAACGTACATAAAGGACTGATTTGTTTTTGTAACCTTTTCTTATTCTGTATGCATTCTTTTTGGGTAAGATTAAATTCAACTTCAGCATATGCCTGTCCTTTTTTAAAGGTTTTATTTTTATATTTGTAAGTGCATTTAATGTGATTAAATGGTCTTGCAAATCCAATAGATTTTCATGAAAGGATGTCATGACATCTCAACACTGTGTGGGCTTTATTTCCTAAAAGATGTAAACATTCTAGGCTGAGCAGAATTAATTGGCCTTGCAACAAGATGCAGGTCATTGGTTAAGCACCATTTCAGCAGATAATGTGGGGAACCATCATCTCATGGGGTTAAATACTCCACTCTTCATTTTCTATGAGATATTTGGTTCAACTGACACATTTCTTTAAAGGTGACCTCTAGTCAAAATTGTAAATGTGAAATTCTTTACAGTGTGAGATTGGGTCCTGGTTGCTAGGCGTGCAGGATATGGTACTGAATGGCCAATCAGGTGTGTCTGGCTTTCACAAACCATGCTCGGTTTTAATTTTAAACTGCTTTTCACCTTCTTGCTTGGAAGCATGCAGTACTCTGAATTTAGCACTGGATGGCAGACTTGAACTCACAGACACCAGAAGCCTTCCCTGCAGCAAATTTATCGCTAGACAAATACGCCACTTCAAATTGTCAACTGGTCAGTGCAATTTCAATATGGTTTTGAGACAATTTTATGATGGGGATGTTGACAATGGAGACGATGACGATGACAATGATGATGATGATGATGACGATGAAGATGATGATGATGATGATGATTATGCTTATTATTATTATTATTATTATTATCAATATCATTATTATTACCAGAATCATTATTATCATCATCCTCATCCACCTTCCTTTGTATTGGCAATATGCTGCAGTTGGAAGATAAATCAATTCTATTTTAAGTCCTTTTTCTGCAAATAAGAGTAACCATGGTAATCACAGTCATGGAAGGACTTAATGAATACATATTACATTTAGGTATCATTCAATGAGTCCCCTATCCCTGGAGGTACACATGAACCTGGACCACGGCGAGAGTGAGTGGGGTGGGTGGCACTGCGTGGCTGAGGTTAAAATGACAATGTGAAGCACTCTCCATGGAGTGTTGAAACATGCTCAGGCCAGCACAGTGCAGGAGATGCTGAAGGAGCCGGCTGTGCTGACCTCCGCCTTTCTCCTGTCACAGGGCCAAGCCCAGAGTTTCTCCACTACTGTCGGACACACTTGTAGTCTTACCACCTGGCGGTAAGAGCAGTAGTCTGGCAGTCGGAGGGCTGCCGGTTCAATCCCGCCCTAGGTGTTTCAAAGTGTCCCTGAGCAAGACACCTAACCCCCAAATGCTCCTGATGAGCTGGTTGGTACCCTGCATGGCAACCAGTCACCGTTGGTGTGTGAGTGTGTGTATGAGTAGGGCGGCCTGTAGCGTAGTGGTTAAAGTAAATGACTGGGACAGGCAAGGTCGGTGGTTCTAATCCCCCACAATAAGATCCACAGCCGTTGGGCCCTTGAGCAAGGCCCTTAACCCTGCATTAGTCTAATCAATTGTACGTCGCTCTGGATAAGAGCGTGTGCCAAGTGCCAATAATGTAATGTAATGTAAATGTAATGTATGAATCGGTGAATGAGAAGCATCAATTGTAGAGCACTTTGGATAAAGTTGCTATATAAATGCCAACTGTTTACCACTTGCCATAGGCAAGTTACATTTCTGGGGAGGTGCGCGTCAGGCTATGCTGAACATGGCTACTCATAGGCTACACTGTAGCCTCACTGTTGATTCAACGCAGAAGTATAAATCAGGCTTTAGGCTTCCTTAGCACTTGGATGGGTGACCGAAGCAAAATGGGTTTTGCTGGTTGAGTTGCTGGTGGGTCAATAGGGGGCACTGTTCTGGTGGAGTGTGTAAACATAACATACCCCAGCAGGGTGATGCAGGCAACAGTGCCACAGAAGGTTCCTTCTTAAGATGAGATGCTAAACCGAGACCCTGATTTCACCAAGAGTATTATCCCTGCTGTTAAGGATGAATGCTTGTGCAAACAATGTTTTCGTGGACGGCATCGAGAATAGCTGATTCACAAAGGAATTGGTGAGACTGTAAACAAACAAAGGGCTGGTTATTCATGGTGGAACCACCATAAAGCCAATACCAAAAATTAAAAAGGAAAATTAACACATTTAAAAAAAACCCGTTCACCCACAGAAATCAAATCAAAAACAAGACCACCCACCCAGGACAAAACCCCACTGCAGTGATTTGTGGGTAATTAGAGGGTAGCATGGCCAAGGTTGCCATCGTATGATTTAGTCATTTGGCCTAAAAAATTACACAAAAAACAGAACAACGATTGGTAGCATCCCCTGTGCTAATAAATGTATTTAAGAATGACATTCAGCACAATTTGCGATTTACAATTTAGTCATGCACTCTTGTTTACCCAGGAGGCCAGGCAGCCAGCAGTGCGTGGAGGTCTTCGGGAATGTGGTAAATATTTCAGGCAAATCCCCCCTGAACGTCCTTTCACTGAGAATAGAAAATTTTAACGATACAGTTCTGTTCAAGACATTTCTAAAAACCTGCAGCTAACCTTCTTGCCCTTCTGTGAACTTTTTAATCAGGATAAAGATTAACCGTGCTGGCCAAAGAAGCGTGAAGCATATGGCTAATTGAACCATGAACTAATTGATTAATATTGCTATAAATGATGTATATATTTTCATTTAGTTGTATGTTTGCATTGACAGACAGAGACATTATTGCACACAAACACTCACTGAGCACTTTATTGGGTATAAATTAGACTCATTTTTTAGACGTCCTCTGCAGCTGTAGCCTATCCACTTAGAGGTTTGACACGTGGAGTGTTCAGAGATGCTCTTCTGCATACCACTGTTGTAATGTGTGGTTATTTTCGTTACTGTCACCTTCCTGTCAGCTTCGACCAGTCTGGCACTTCTCCTTTGACCTCTCTCATTAACAATGCGTTTCTGCCCACAGAACTGCTGCTCACTGGATGTTTTTCATACCATTCTGTGCAAAGTCTAGAGACTGTTCTGAGATTAGCAGTTTCCTAGAAACTCAAACAACCCTGTCTGGCACCACCAATCACCAACAATCATTCCACGGTCAAAGATCAGATTTCCTCCCCATTCTACATTTGGAACCTATTGACCACGTCAGCATGCTTTTATGCATTTAGTTGGTGCCACACGATTGGCTGATTTAATATTTGCATTAACAAGCTGGTGTACAGGTGTACATAATAAAGTGATGAATGAGTGTATAGTGCAGTATAAACACATTTACCATACAGAACTGGATGTCAAAGATAGTGTTTGCTCCCATGACAACACTTCTCGATTTAAACGTGAATTGTATTCACTTTAATTGGCACAGGGCACCTTGTACATGTGTGCCATCCGGCGTCTGCCGTCTCTGCCGGAGAAGTGTGCGGGGGCTCTGACTTGTAGCAGGCGCTGTGTGTGAGGGCAGGGGGTGTTATTACATTCCCCTCTGAATGTCCCTGCTAGCCCTGCGGCCGAATATCAGCTCTTCTGATCTCCAGGCCCGTATTACCGCCTGTAACACTGTTATGAAGCGACAGGGCGCTGCACAGGAAGGAAGTGAAGCCAGGGCCCTGTGAATTCACTTCTCCTTCCTCCTTGACCCATGAATCATTTCCAATTGTGAAGGCAGGGAAACCTACAGACAAAAAAAATGGGCTGTGTCAAGCTTTGTATGTTCACTCTCCATAAGCAGGCCTCATGGGGGGGGGGGGGGGGGGTGACAGTGTAATATGAGAGATAGAGAACTGAGCTCATGACAGAAAGGTTGCACATTTGATTTCTAGGTAGGACAGTGCCATTGTACCTTTGAGGAAGGTAATTGGCCCCTTGGTACCAACTTGGTACTGAGCTGATTGATACCTTGCATGGCATTGGTGTGTGAGTGTGTGTGTGTGTGTGAATGTGTGAATGAGAAGCATAAATTGTAAAGCACTTCATTTGAGAAGCGCTATATAAATACAATCCATTTACCATTGACTTAACCTCAATTTCTTCAGCTAATCACCAGTAGTATAAATGGATACTATATAAAACGTTGTGTTTGTTGGTGTGGATAAAAATGCCTGTAACGTAATGAGGGATATGATTAATTGATGCAGGGGGATATCCACAACACAAAACTGCAGCTGCCATTGTTGGCCAGCTCCAGGCCAGCTCCAGCTTCGGCCACAAGCTCAACCCTGTGGGAAATTCCCGGAATTCCTCTCACCTGCTGTCTGGGGGCTGGGGAGGGTGAGGAATGCTTCTCTCTGTGTGCCAGAAACAGCAGTGAAGGCAGGCGGCCAGGCGTTACAGTTCAGGGGGCCCCGCTGATACTTTGTCTGGATGAAAATCACGTTCACTGGGAGCTTGAAAGCGCACAATGGCTGCAACAAGCAAGTAAAAAAAAAACTATTTGGCAGGGGTGGGAATCCGAGGTTAAGAAAATAAAAGCCCTCCACAGTATTTTTATGTTTATCACAGTTATGTTTCCAGTCACCTGGACTTGCTAATTAGCACAATTCTTCAGCCAGGAGTGAGAAGTAATTAGTGAAATCAGCTGGCTGAGTTCATGGGTGGAAGAAACACATCCAGGACTGTTACTTTCTGACGATTAGCCCACTCAATACCCCCCTCCCCCACAGCCCAGACGGCGTCTAGAAGTGTTACAGGCCCAAAGCAGAGCTGTTAAACGGCCCGAGATCAAAACGGACAGCCCGTGTGACGCCCGGTCAATTTCCGGGATCTTCCGCCCCCAGGGCCCCGGTTCCTCGGCTACGTTTCGGTACGCCTGAGTCCCCAACGATACCGAGCACGCCGGCGCTGAAACGAGAGCAGCAGATAACAGATGCCTTTGAATTAACAATGTGTAATTAATCAAGGTGTCCTTGCTTCCAGAGGCAAGTGGGGGGACAGAAGATAGACACATTCCCCTTCATAAACACACAGCGCCGGCAGAGCCAAACTCCGTCCCGCAGGGGAAATCTCATATATTCCTTGAACACGTTACAGTAACATGACCAGACTACAAATTCCTAGCTTTAGCGCAGGCGTGAGTGGCAGACAGCGGCTTGCTGGAGGATGGTGCGATAAGAGAGCCCTGTGGTGACTCAGATGTGTGGTGATCTGTGAGGGGCTGTTTCTGTCAGACTGCTGTCTGTGTTAATATCGTTACCCACACCATCGTGCCCGTGGAGTCTGAGTGGCAGTGGGCTACGAGGAGGAAGCGCTGGAGTTGATACGGCAGTTGGAAAAAACACTGCAGGCTTGATGGCGGTCAGCGGCCATTTTGTGCCCGGCACTTGACCATAATCACTCCAGCAGGGTAGTAAACTGTTCAAAATAAACCATTTTCCGGATTAGCGAATAAACAATGATAATTGGACTGTGGTGGTGTTCGATACATGCAAATCAACTCTTGGCACTTAATTCAAATTAATTCTCAGTTTTCAATCAATCCTCATTTAGGTATCTTATTTATTCTTCCGCAAAATGCCTTGTGAATGTAAAAGGAGCTACACTATATAAAGCAGGTTGATTGATGAGTTAGCGGATGTTGTTTTTTCCTAGCCAGATGGCACAATTGTAATTGGGGTCTATAGCCTCCAGGTGGCGCATGACAGTCTCTGGGAATGATTGACCATAGAAGCACAATTATTCTTCACAGGTGAAAAATATTCATCCCAAGTGGATGATGGTATACAATCTCACATCTTTGTTGAGATTTGGCAGAGGAGACCACTGTTTCAAATCCAAGAACATCACATAGTCACAGGTCTCCTTTTCTGGTTAACAGATAACATGGAGCCAATGAGTTTGTAATAACGGATAAATCAGCTCTTTTTTATTAGTTGGTCAGGTGATATTTCACGTGGATCAAACGCGTGTTTTTTAAGCAGCCGTTAGTGCAGTGCTTTCACAGACAAGCCCCTTGTGAGCCCTGTTCACACGTACAATCACCCTACGCTGCTACAGTCATGCTAACTACCATGCCAAGATGATAACACGCTATCTGTGATGACATCTCCAGTCTCTGTGGGCTTGTGTCACTGAGTCACCTGGGTGTGCTGTGCGTGTGTATGTGTGCTTATTTCTCCAGACACACACGCTAGCACGGATGCACATGCCCACCAACACTCACACCCACACACATAAACACGACACACACTGTACTGTATACTCAAATATATGCAAATGCAGGTTCACACATTCAAGCACATATCCAAAAAAGTATAACACATAGCAGTTTCTGTGAGGCCATATCCACAGTATTACTGTAAGCTCTGAATTAGAGCAGAGCCCCTTTAATAGCTACAGTATCACAATAGCTCCGCATTAGACTTCAATTGCATTAGCATTCAGGGGATTGTTTATACGTTCAAGGTTTGTAAACATGTTAGACTCCTCATTATGCAGGGAAATTATTCATAGCACACCGCCTCCCCCTGGAAGGTCCGGAGGATGAAATTAAACGGTAAATCAAGGGCGTCTGAGGTCGAAACGAAAACAAAATAAAATAAAATGTAAAAAAAAAAAAAAAAGGAATTGTGAAACGCGCTACGCAGCTATCGCTCAGGCCGGTAAGCGCGATGCGTTCAGACGGGAGTGTGTGAAAGATGGATGAATACGCCCCCGCTCAGAACACTTCCCCCGGAACTCCGCCGCACTGTCACACATCTCAATAAACCTTCATTGGTCCACTGGGGAAGTTCATTATCCTTGGGCCCCGATGTTTTATCTCCGCAATCTCTTTCTCTCATCCCGCACGCGCTGCTCTGTATTATCTCCAGTACACAATCTCAGACATGTGTCATAATGATATTTCTGAGAGGTATTGTGCAAACGTGGTAGGAGAGAATATCGCTCTCTGCAGCGGGGTGACTCACGGTGCGGACCGGGCCAGGGGGGGCGTAAGAGGGAGAGGTAATTGGGCCTGGAGGTGAAGGCAGGTGGGGTGGATGCGGTGTTAGTCATTCGCGCGCGCGCCCAAACTCCCTCTACAGGCAGACTGAGATGGGTTCATTACGAACACAAACAACAGGCAGCTGTGTCATCTTGCTTCCGAAAGCGCTCCGTGGTCAGGAGGGAAAGGTTTCCTCGGGACACTGATTGTCAAGCGCGTAAGCGCCGGTACCTGTCTTGGCAGGTGCAGCAGCTGTTGTGTCTGTGACACGGAGGCGCGCTCTGCTTCCGGTCTCGGGGGAAGCGCTGATGAGTCTGGGTCTAATGACATGTGTGTCTGTGCGGCGGGGATGCTCAGGAACTCCAGTCCTCCACTGGAGTCCATCTCCGAGAGAGGGAGAGCAGAGCGCGCTTCCACAGGTTAATGTGTGTGTGTGTGTGTGTGTGTGTGTGTGTGTGTGTGTGTGTGAGTAACTGCGGTCATGTGAATGTGCGTGTTTGTGAGCGTGTGTACTGTGCGTCTGTGCTGCCTGCAACAAGCTGCGGGAGTGTTTCGGAGAGAGTTTGCGATTCTCATTGAAGCTTGAAGTCGTATGTTTTCTCTGAACAGAGATTCTTAATTAGCGCACGGAAAAGAGCAACAACAGCCAGCTAATTGCAACGAGTATTTTTTTACAGCCACCCACAGTAAGGGGAGCCGTTGCTGTTAATGGGCTCTATGGCACGCTGTGCTGAGCTTGTATCATTGTCTCAGTCCTCTTGGCCGAGCAATTTTCATTCTCATATGTAATTACGGTATTATGACCTTGCAGTCCCAGCCTTTCAGGAGCGTATATATTTATTCTCCCGCTGAAGAAGACGAAGGCTTCTGCTTCACAGTGATCCCACAAACCTAAAGAAAAGAGACATATTGAAGTGTTGAATTATCAGAGCTTTTGATGTCCTCTTTTTTTACTTTGTTAAGTATTCCATCAAGAGAAAATGATTGCTTATATTGTGTAGAAAAAGTAGGAGGTCGAGTGGGAAACAGTGGCATATTGGGAGGGAGAGAGCGTGTCCTTCCGTAGAATTTTGTGAGGTCATTATGCTTGTGCGTGTATGTGCGCGTGCTTGCGTGCGTGTGTATGTGTTTATTTTTAATACATCTGGCCCTTCCCATAACCCCTACTTATTGCCTCTCCACTCCATTAAGCTCAAACACAAACACTTGGCCCCTGAAGAACTGTTCATTTAATTTCTCATTGGTATTCAGTTGTCCAATGACACTGTGTGTTTGCAGATACAGGGCAGGCTGACTTTTGTCAATTTTCCCTGCCGGTCCCATGCAGTTGGAACGTCGAACACTAGGAGGCAATAATGAGTCTTCACCCATGCAACATCCTCAGGAGACCTCCCCTCAAGTTAAAAATAAAAAGGCCTGAAAAACAGGCTTGCGCTCCTCAAGATGGTGCCCGACAGACTGTCCTATACGCAGCTTACATTTGAACGGGGGTGGTGGAGGGATGGGGGTTATTTGGAGCTATTAAACATGCCCAGCTGCACATTGGAAGGGTTTTCTCCCAGTTACAACACATTCCGACCATGACAACCTGTGTCTGCGAGCGTCCTCCAGAATGAATCATCCTGGAGGTGAGACGAGGAGAAAGTTCCAGAGCCTGGCACGGAGGCTGTCCAGGAGGTGCAGCAGGTGTCTCCCCTGCCTGTCTCTCGTCTCTGAGAAGCGTATTTGTCCCCAGGCTGAGCTGATGTATATAAAAACTGCAGCCTGCAAATTGCATTTTCCTGGCATAAATAATGCACGGCGTAACAGACAGGCATGCCGTAAACAAACAGCATGGCTGTCTTTTTACGTCCATTAAAACAGAAGTATGGCACGCAGCGCTGCTTCCCCTGGCAAAGGTTGGAAACACACTCTGAAAAAGACCATTTTAATCACAATTAGAAGTTAATGGAAATAATTGATGGTTCCTCCTTTCCTCTTCCTTCTTGCCTTTAATGTGGTTCATTTACAGAAAAACAAGGAAAAATAACAAGTTTAAAAGGGACACCTATCTTAAACTTTCAATAAAAGTTTAGTTTCACATCAATATGATTTGCTTGTTTGTCCGCGTGTGTTGTTTATGAACCCACTGGCACATTCCTGCACCCTATTTCTGCCCGAATCACAGAGGTGACCCCCTGTGCATACGCCTGGCCTCCTGACATTCCCATCAGCATCTGTGCCAGTTATCTTGTGGCTGTATTTGCATACGCGGATTTGTAAACTCTCATCCTCGACTCGACTTAAACCGATTGAAAGGTACAGGAGGGTTTGGCCTGTTCACGAAATTGCGCGCTATTCTCTGTAAAAGGTCAAACAACAGGGAAAATGAAAAATAATTGCCAGAATCTCCCCTGATAATGGTGCTGTTTAAATAATGCACGGTTGAAGAGAAGGATCGTTTGGATGATTGGCAGCTCTGCTCCCTCGTTAAGGCGTGCGGTGACGGGGGAAATAGGCCCGGAGGTGTAGCATAAAGGTTGGGGATATGCTTTTCTAACTCAGAGGTTTCAAGCTCCGTTCCCAGGGGCTCTGCCGCTGTAGCCTTGAGCAAGGTATTTAACCTGAATTACCTCTGCAAATATCCCACAATATAAACGCATTATTTAAAAAAAAAACAAAAAAAAACAACGTTAGTCGTTCTGGGTAAGAGCATCTGCCAAATGCTTACAAATACTTACAATTAAGCACCAGGAGGGCTACATTTAAAATTTCTATACGGCAATATATTGCATCTTGGTCCCATTATCAGTACAATAATTTCTAAATCAATAAAGATATTTATCGTTTTCAAAAAATTAATTTCCGTGAAACGTGAACATTGTCATTACAAGCGCAGAGTTGTAAATGTGCTTTATCACAACAGCTGCGGTGGGCTGGCCCTCCTTTTGCAGCTCCCACAGTCTTTGATTTTTCCATTGTTATTTTACCAACCATCACATAATAATAAAAAAGACTTATGAGATATGACACCATTGCGGTATGTGGATATAACTACAATGGACAACGTGGGCTGGACCACTTCAGGCTGTGCTGGTAGCAGCAGGGGGGCCGTCTCACACAAATTCAGCATTGCTTAGCTGTGCTTAGGCATACATAGGCTATTATAGTACTTGGGAGGTTAGAATCCTCCTGTACTCGTAACATAAACTCAGTGAACCGGAACTCTGAGTACACGCAAGGCAGAAGTAAACAGAACAGAATAACAGCTAGGCTATTTATCGGCGGCGTTGCTGCAGCTGGGCCATCCCGTGCAAAAGGTACCGTGTCACCGCGTTTAAGAAACAGACGCCCCCGCACAGAGCGTTTGGCATGGCGGACGTTTCGCTCCGGCCAGTGAGTCGGCGCCACCTGCCGAGCCATGTGGAGCTCCTTGGCAGGAAAACAGCTGCCCGCACATCTACAGAACAGGCGTGCAGCAAATCCGCGCTGCGCTCAAATCTGCTCTCGTCCACCGCATCCACCGCCATGACTTTGGGTTTGTTTCTGACCGATGCAGTAGCCAGTAGCCGCGGCCCCGACGAGTGTGGTGGAGACGAGGCTAGAGCCAGTCCCCCTAGAGCCCCTCTCCTGCTGAACGAGACATGGAGTGTTATCTCTGCCTACAAAACACGATGTTCAATGGTTTGTTTTTATCCAGCATTGACATTCCTCTTTCACCTGTACTAGAGAGCAGGGGGCGCAGTGGTGATTTCGAACATGGTATTACATTGCAGTATTTACAGTATTTATGTGCCTGTGAGAAGCACTCGTCCTGGGTGGATTGTGAGAAGCTTTACAACATTATTTGCTATATAGTCCATTTGTACAGCTGCGTATTTTCAGGCTGTACTTTACCTGAGAATTAAGCCCACAACTATCTGGTTACATACTACAGTTTCTTTACCATTTGTGATGTTTGAGTATGTTCAGGAATTGATAGAGGAGTACACAGAGGTCAGATTGGCAGGTCAGAGAAGAAGAGTCCCTTTGGGGTACTCAAGTCCAGGTCTGACATAGTGCTGTACACTCTGTATATCACAATTCTTATGTCTTCCAATGGCCAGTTTGCATTTGAAATGCCTGCATATGGGTCAATTTTCTCAGTGCTCAGCATGGTGTTAAAGGTTAAAGGTTTTTGACTAGTGGTGCTACAGCAGGGAGTGAAAAAACATACAGGACAATCAATGTATTCCTGCAAAGTTTAATATTGGGGGTGAGTGGGGTCTATGGATTGCAAAAATGTTTTCTTCATAGTAGTTGTCTTTTTCATAAAAAAGGTAAATTTTAGGATGGGCATTGGAAATTAGCAGAAGCTACAATTGCTGTAATGCATTACACTGGATAATTGTTTTGCTATTCTCTATTTATCTCTTCCTATCAAATAAACATTATATACATAATCATAATATAAAATAAGATATAGACAATAAGAGATTGAAAAAAGTGGTTTTGGCAGACTTGACTTGGTGTCTGAAACTTTTTTACATAGTTAGCTGGATACGTGCACTGAGTGAAACCTGGAACACTCCCAAATGTAGAATATTTACTGGCCAGGCAGAGACGGAAAAAAAAAAGTACTCTGTGATCTAAGAGCCAAGAGTAAGGCTGTGCTTGAAACTGCATCCTAACACACTACTCCTACTAAATTTCTGGCTGATTTTCATTGAAATGTAGTATGAGTTGTATGCTAAAGTATGCAAAAGGATTTTTCAAAACACTAAAAACATCATGAGATTTGCCTCACATGGTGCAGATGTTTTGAGCATGTAGCTAGACTGCCCAATACCCCTGGCAGCCCAAGCATTGTACTGTGGAATGCAGTAGTTTCTGTTGGCCCCAGGGGTGTCTGCATTTCAATGGGCAGGGGAATGCAAGCCCTGGTGCTTTCTGGGCTCTGAAGACCAGACACTGATAAAATCACTGTGAAGTGCTTTTAATCAAATGTTACAAAAAAAATCAGCTTGAGGGGAAGTAGGAGTTATACATTTGTTCTATGTTTTGGTATGCATGGTCTGGAAGAACACTGGACTTCAAATATATGAGCACAATTGAGATGGTGACTATAGAACTTGGTTCATATGGCAAATTCTAACTGCTGCAAATTGAATTTGACTGTGATTACGCCTACGTTTCTACATTGTTCTGTCAATGTAAAACAAATACCAATACAAATCCATTATAGAAAATGGCCTAGTAATATAGCTATAGTTATCGTTCAGTAATGGAACAGCACAAAATAAATGACAAATATCAAGTTATTAATCACTGAAATATTTGCATTCTCCATTTATGTCCATGAAAAGTACAACACCACCTAACAAATGTTCTTAATTTCAGCACAAATCTAGTTGATTTATCTGTCTGTTAAAAATGCAGTTGGTGTTGGGAGTTGTGGGAACGCATTCGACTGAATGTTTATCCTCACACTTAAATATGCTATGCAAGTACTCAGAAAAATAGATCAACTGAAATGTTTATCAAAACAATGTTCATCAAAACCACCCATAACAATATAAAAGATCATTCTGTATTGTATTAAAATAGGCCTACATGCTGCTTCATCCTGGAGGACTTAATTAGGCTAAGGTTTAGCCAGGTATCGCTTACATGTAGACCAACACGGGTCCAAATTACAGGTCCAAATAGACTCTGGTCATGAGTGTTGTATGTGAGCGTTTGTTCATATTATAGGCCTACTTGTTTGCTGAAGGGCCACGAGATTGGTTAAATTACAAGTATTGGCAAATATTAAATTAAACCTTAAGATTGTTATTACTTCTCCGCTATTTAAAAAAAGTTTGATTAGCACAGTTCTCGCCACGCCCTACAAACACCTGATCCACGATGGCGGCGTGGGTGTGGATAGTGCATTGTCCCGACACGCCTGTTTGTCCGCTGACGCTGTTCTGGGAAGCGTACAGGCCCCCCCCCCCCCCCCGTCCGTGGAAACCCAAAGGCCAAACTTTACACAACATTTACGAGCCTGTCTCAAAACTCCCAAAGTACCTGTTGACTTCATTCCTGGTTTTATTTCGGGACGCATATACTTTTGTTTATGCGTTTTCAATAGATTTATTTCGCAACGCAGAGGAAGTACAATCCTGATCTCCATATTTCCTTAGTTGGAACAACTCGACGGAGTGCGAGAGAAAGGGGGAGAGCGAAAGGAAAACTTTTGCGGAATTTAGCCACCATTCCTCCATTTTGAAGCGCTCGTATTACAGTTTCCAAGTGAACTGCTTTGGGTAAGTTTAATTTTATTTGCCTTAACGTTGGTTTGTCTAGCTAGTGTGAACAAACGTTTAGTTTGCTAATAAGCGAACTAGAGGCTAAAACATTCTTGGAAAGGGTTGTTAGCTAGCTAGCTAGTAAACTAGCTAAGTTAGTTAAGGGACTTCATCCTTGTCCTCGGTGGTTTGAATTTTGTTTTGGGTGGGTTCATTCTTCGCGTGTCTTAGCATTTGAACATGTTTTCAGAGTTTGTATTTTGCTTAGAAATGTGCTGGTAACCACGAACTTGAGGCTGGGCTATATCGACGCATGGGGTAATTTCGATGTTCATCATGGATGGCTAATATATTCGCTAGTTAGCAACAACATTCCGCTAGTACGTAGTAGGCAACGTTATCTGAATTTATCCAGCCCTTGCGGGGAAGGCTTGGTTGGTTTTGGACTACTTGTTTCTATTTTTTCACAAGTTAAAAAAAAAAAACAATTTCAACTACACCTTTTCTGAAACCCAAACTCACTATCTCACTATTATCCAATTTCGGTAATCTGCCATACTTTGCTTTTAGTGCACTGGCCATTGCAACGGTAATATAAGTTAAGGTTTTCAAACGTTCTCCGAAGGCCCTATAATTTAAACGGGAATACCAAATGTTAGGCTTGGCACGTACTTTTGTCGCCAAGGCCATAGTATCGTTGTTTGAGGACCTACAAAGCTACTTGGCAGAACTATATTATTCAGACCAGTAACTTCGCTAAAATAACTACGACGAGGCTCTTATATTGGCGACATGTATGGGAGTTTTTGGGAAAGGCGCGGCTTCCTGGTCAGTGTTGCAATAGGTAAAGGTGAGTAGGGAACGCTCACGACGTAGTTCAGGAAGTTACTGTTCTTGGATCAGTTTAGGCACTCACTTCCCACAACCACAGTTGCAACCCGGTTTGAATGTTTAAAAAAAAAAAAAATCATACAAGCGACTGGGTTACGTTCATCCTGGGACAGATTAACATGCGATAATGTCGTCCCACGGCGCAGGAAACGCCTTTTTAAAATGTTTGACCTCCTTCCTGGCTACTGAATACGGGGGGGGGGGGATGCTCTGGAGTTTCGTCTGTGGCTGTTTGCGCTCAGTAACGTTCGTTTACTACGGGTTGAATGTGGTCAGTTTAAAAATACTGAAATCCTAAATGTTTTTTTGGGGGGGTGACACAAATACAATTCTCGAAGTACTCTTAGCCGTAATGAATTGCTTCCAGTCATAGGAGAAATCCCCCACTTTCGTTCGTCACGCCGATGACGTCACGTCCCCGGCAGCCAAAGCATTTGGGAAACATGGATACTGGCGGTGTCGCAGTGGATACCGGACGATTCGCATTATTTGGGGTGTAAAAAGCAGACAGACCCACCCGGAGGCAGGGCATTTCTGTCAATCAGTCTGGGCTATTAACGGTTGCTACAGACCCTGAGGGTTTGCCCTGACAATCAGTGCGTGAAGTCTAATCAATAATGCCGCGCTCATGGCATGAACACTAAATCGAACTGGAGCGTCGGTAATAGTTCTCTATGGCTAATGGCTGTCAGTCTAACCCTTCAGCGCCGTGAATATTAACTCTTAAAGTGTTTTATTAGTTATTTTATATTCACTAGACCTAGGTTTTCTGATTGTACAATTTTAAGATGCACTCCATTAAAAATCAAATTACATTTATGTACTTTTTTTTACCGCAGTTATTAATTTTTATTCCTTTTCCTATTTAGGTGATGGCGGACAGAGAGAGCTGCCTCACTTGTTTATCCGGATCGTTTCTTGTCCATTATATACCATTAAGACTTGACTCTTGGACCGCCATCATAAAAACTATGATGGCGGTTCCACAGCAGATTGTAATTGCTTTGCAGAGCGACCAATCTAGCAAGTAGTGCACGGTATAAGAGTAGCGCCTGTGTTTGTTATGAGTGCGTTTGGGATTTGTATTATTTTTCACTACTTTGACGCTGCAGTTCCACCTGTGCATCATGCTGTGACGGGCAGGCCTTGTCATAGAGTTGCATTGGATGGGGCTCAGGTAGTGCCAAAAGGGCTGCTCATTTAAATAATTTTGCAAGTGGATTTCTGTCGCGAGTTTGCAACCTTAACCGTCGCGCTGAAAAAGTCTGATTGCGAATTCCACTTAAGTTATCTCCTGTGCCCAGAGTGATATTTTTAGATGAGTGGTCAGAAGCCCCTCTGGTACTGACACACACGCTCACAATGGATGACTCAGAAGCAGTCAGTGCATGCATATCAGGTGCTATCCGAGCTATCCGACCGTGTTTGGAGTTTCCTTAATGGCACATCTGACTGTAGCAAAGGTATTAACAGTTGTCCTTTGCAGTTTGTAAAAATAGCCTGAGGTGTTGCTTGGATATCACAGAATAGGTTGGACCAGTAAAAAAAGAGAGACTGAGAAACCACATATGTCTGGAGTTGACTCAGATTTGTCCATTACTTGAATTTCTTGCTTGAGCTCAGCTGCTGTAGCCTTGCGCTCTGGAGGAGAGCATCTGCTTGCAGTAAATGGAGACGGAAATGTGGGCGGCAGCAGTGTGAGGCTTCAAAGGGTACTGAAAGAGAAGCGTGGTGCGGGAGGAACGCTGGAGATGTGTACTGTAGGAGGGAAAGCTGCCTGCCTACCTCACTCTCTCTGCACCTCTACCTGTGACCCACTAACACCTACCCCACGCTGCACCTCTACCTGTGACCCGCTAACACCTACCCCACGCTGCACCTCTACCTGTGACCCACTAACACCTACCCCACCCTGCACCTCTACCTGTGACCCACTAACACCTACCCCACGCTGCACTTCTACCTGTGACCCACTAACACCTACCCCACCCTACACCTCTACCTGTGACCCACTAACACCTACCCCACCCTACACCTCTACCTGTGACCCACTAACACCTACCCCACGCTGCACCTCTACCTGTGACCCGCTAACACCTACCCCACGCTGCACTTCTACCTGTGACCCTAACACCTACCCCACGCTGCACCTCTACCTGTGACCCTAACACCTACCCCACCCTACACCTCTACCTGTGACCCACTAACACCTACCCCACCCTGCACCTCTACCTGTGACCCACTAACACCTACCCCACGCTGCACCTCTACCTGTGACCCGCTAACACCTACCCCACGCTGCACCTCTACCTGTGACCCTAACACCTACCCCACGCTGCACCTCTACCTGTGACCCTAACACCTACCCCACGCTGCACCTCTACCTGTGACCCACTAACACCTACCCCACGCTGCACCTCTACCTGTGACCCACTAACACCTACCCCACGCTGCACTTCTACCTGTGACCCTAACACCTACCCCACGCTGCACCTCTACCTGTGACCCAACCCCGCACCTCTACCCATTCTCATGCCCCTGTCTGTACCTCACCCCAAAGATGCAGAAACCGCAAGCTGCAGTTCTAGCAAATTTTTCATGGTTTCCTTTATTTCCACCCCCTCACTGTCTTCCTGGTTTTCTTTTAATCAGCAGCAGTTACGGTTAAAAAATGTGTGTGGAGTCTTTAGCCAATCAGTGACTGAGTTAAACCGTGAAGCGCCAACATCAAGAGGACAGTGCACTTGTGTACATGAGATCTCCGCAATAGCACCTACGACACCGTAAACCTAACACCTGCAATACCCCGTTCCTCTTTAAGGCAGACCGATCAGCATCACCGTAATACCCCACTGCCCCGCTCTCATGTGACGGCAGGGGAAGACGGGCAGCTGCGACAGAGCTCGCGGTTCACAGGGCCCGATAAAAGCCTTGTTGGGAGAGATGAAATGAAAGATTCTCCTCTCTTATAGCCCAGCAGCGGTTCCGAGAATGTCGCCACTTCCTCAAGGTTTTTCCGCTGGGAATCCGCAGCAAATCAACCTTGTTGTTCACGCGCTGTGAATCGAGCCGTTTTGTTATTCTTTTGCTGTTCTGCAACCAACTCACCGGTAATGGAAGTCTCGTACAAATGCCCAGAATGCATTTTTCACTCTCTTTCAAGTTCAGGTTAAAACGCACTTTATTTGCATGACAACAGAACTTTGGCTGTCTATCTGAAGCACTGAATGCATTTCTTTCCCTCTCTTGGTCTGTTTGTCTCTATCTCGCTTGACTGTTAATTTGTCATCCTTCTCCAGTGAGCTGCCTTGGTTTTGGGAGAGGGCCTAGCGCTGTTTTTCACGGTGGAGGCTGCAACCGTCTCCTTTGGACGTACCATTCACTGGTCTCTCGGGTCTCTAGGCTCAGAACCACGGAAACCGCGCTGCCTGTACATCGGGTCTTCCCGTTTCCTCACTGTGATCTTTCTCAGAGGAAAGGGGCTTCATGAACCACTGGAGTTATGGGACGTTTGGCTCCACCTCATCGGTCGATACGGAGCTGGTGCAGTCGTCTTGATTCATTCCCCTGTTAATGTTTGTCAGGGCTCAACGGCACTAACACTTTTTCATCAAGTTTAAAAATTTAGGAGCACACTACTGCGTCCCATTTTCTAAACGTACTCCTCAATAATTTTTCCTGTTAGCCCACATCAATTTTCTGGAGCAAACGCTCCTAAAATGGGGACACTGCAGAGCCCTGTTTGATATCACACTCAGATGTCCCATAGCTTTATTAGTTTTAAAGATTGGATTATATAAGTCTAGCTTCGACGTCCGTACATCTCTTGGAAAGCTTTGCTAATGTCGCTGTTGCTAATAATAGCTTCATTAGTTCTCGCTATCGGTTACAAAACATTCTAAAACGCAGTGACATCTTAAGAGTTGTGGGTACATTTGAAGTGCTACAGGAGAAACTTCTCAGTTCGGGCTCTGCCTCAGTGGGGCTCAGAGAGGAGGACTGGTACTCTTGTAATGGCGGGGCAGAGCGTTATTTGCGGGTACATTTGCAGTGCTGCAGGAGAAACTCCTCAGTTTGGGCTGTGCCTCGGCGGGGCTCCAGGAGGAGTCGCTGTGGAGCTGGCGTAATGGCGGGGCAGAGCGTTATTTGCGGGTACATTTGAAGTGCTGCAGGAGAAACTCCTCAGTTCGGGCTGTGCCTCAGCGGGGCCCCGGGAGGAGGACTCTGGGAGCCGCGGCGTGGGGCGCTGGGGTAATGGCGGGGCGGAGTGTTATCTGAGAGGACCGCTCGGCCTTCGCGATTCCGTCCGCTCACCTCACTCGCCCCGCCTTATCTCCCCGCGGAAACGCGCCCGTCGCCTGGCGCCCCGTCAGCCTGTCAGGCCAGATAGCCCCGCAGTCAGTCACGGCTCTGAAGCTTTTTAAGAAGGGCCGCGATCCGCTCCTTTCAGTCTCTCGCCCAGCCCGCCCGACCCGCTCTTAGCGGCGGCCGGGGCGGGGGTGAAAGCTCTGCTTCTCCGTGGAGAGCGAGTGCGGTTCAGGTGACATGGAGGGGTTTGGATTCCTCTAATGACACACCCTGGTCCCCGATTAGGCCGCGTTAGCGGTTCCTGTGTGGAAAAGCTGGCGGGGATTACTTTTAGAATGGGTCAAGGTCAAGGCGGCGACGACCGTTAGATTTGAATCTTTGGCTTTGCTGTCCAGTCAGGTTTCCTGTGAGCAGTGGGGTCTTGTTGTGAAGGTAGTGCTAACCTCAGAGTATTTCTTGTTGTGAAGGTAGTGCTAACCTCTGAGAGTATTTCTTGTTGTGAAGGTAGTGCTAACCTCTGAGAGTATTTCTTGTTGTGAAGGTAGTGCTAACCTCTGAGAGTATTTCTTGTTGTGAAGGTAGTGCTAACCTCTGAGAGTATTTCTTGTTGTGAAGGTAGTGCTAACCTCTGAGAGTATTTCTTGTTGTGAAGGTAGTGCTAACCTCTGAGAGTATTTGTCTGCAATCTACTCAGCACACAGGCTGTCTTTTAGCAGTTGCTTTAATACCTCGGGCTATAATTTGCCTGACTGCTATGGTTATTTGCTTCAATAGATTCTCCATTACCTCCACGTTAGCATTCAGTCTATCTATAACTATTGATACTGGCCCTGCCAGTGGAGGATGGACTCCCTGTCAGTAGCAGTGTTCACCCAATGATTTCTGCCTACTGAGGAGTTTTTCGCCACTGCCTGAGTGTTATTTCTTCACTACTGTTTTTAAAGGAGAAACATGGTGGTTGGTCACACTTTCTGGGTTTTTATTTGCATTTTGCACAATAGGGGATTGAAGAAACATGTATTAAATATGTCCGGTCTTTAGTTTTGGAGAAGTAAGCGTTTGAAATTGAGTCATATTTTCAACCGGTTGAGAATGTTCTCCTAGTAGTACATCACACTCCCACTCCCCTATAACTGGTGAACCACAGTTTGTGCCGCTGGCCTACAGGAAAGTGGGGGTACATCATGGCTAATTGACAGTTCTCATTATGCCCAGACAGTTCGGGAGAACCTTTATCGTGGGAAATTTAGGCTGAGAAAAATGTTAAGATACAAATGTGCATAATAAAAAACTTATGCATATTTGTTTTACTGCTGCCTAAAGACAAAGGCAAGTGTTACATTCGACCACCATGTTATTCCTTTAAGTGTAATTTTGTTTTTCGAGGTTCGGGTCTTTCCCGATATTCCCGTTTCCCTGTAAAGAGTCTGTAATAAGCGGGATGTGGGTCTGTGATGATTGACTCGCTCCTCCCCCCCACAGAGCCAGTGAGGAAGATGACGAGCATTAACACTGCCAACATCAACTTCCAATGGGACCCCAAGAGTCTGGAGATCCGCACCCTGGCTGTGGAGAGACTGCTGGAGCCGCTGGTCACTCAGGTAAGAGTCCTCACCCTACCGGTCACTCGGGTTAGAGCCCATCCCCTACTGGGACATGGGGACCAAAGTACCTCGTGCCATGAGCAACTCTACCCGTTGTTTGCAGAAATGGTGTTTATGAAAGCTATGAAGGCTGTTCTTGGATTTGGTGGTATTCCTGAGTACACTGCAGAGTTATCCAGCCTCTCACTGCGCGGATATTCATTGATCAAGTACTGCAGACACGCTGCATTCTGGGTGGCAGGGTACCGATTTTAAATGACACCTCACCTGCGTTCGTTCTGAAACGCCGCCCTGTGTCTCTTTCCCCTTGCGTAGGTCACCACCCTGGTGAACTCCAGCAACAAGGGCCCCTCCAATAAGAAGAAGGGGCGGTCCAAGAAGGCCCACGTCCTGGCCGCCTCGGTGGAAACGGCCACCCAGAACTTCCTGGAGAAGGGCGACAACATCGCCAAGGAGAGCCAGTTCCTGAAGGAGGAGCTGACCGCCGCCGTGGAAGACGTGCGCAAGCAAGGTGAGGGCGGACGCGACCGCTAATGACCGCGTCTCGCCCGGTCAGAACAGCATCGCGATTCAGACCGTGCTGCCGCAGGATAAACTCCTCAGCTGGGCTTAACACGAGTCCTGCTCGAGACATTTACATGCCTCAGATATGTTAAAGTGTGCGTGTGCGTGTGTGTTGCAATTCCACAGAGAGAACAGGATGCTACTCTTCCTTGAAAGTCATTCAGCTCACGCCTAGCTGAAGGAAGCGGGAGGGAAAACTCCGTCAGGCTTCATTCTGGAATGTTCCACGAATGCTCCATTAACGTCACACCCGTGTGTTGGTCGTTCAGAGCGCGATTGAGGCCGAGCGGACGGGGCAGCCTCTGGGGACGAGATGAGTCGTAACGACACGCCGAAGCACGGGGGAGGTCGTACTCGCGTGTGCGGAGGTTCAAGGCCGGTCGTCATGGCAAGGCACGGGCGAACCGTAATAATGTTCGCTGATGTACACGGCGGATATAAATTGCATGTGCGGTGACACTGCCAGAGGTTCCTGGCCTGCTGTAGTCACGCATGGGAGGGTACGGCTCATTGTAATTGTGACCCCCCTCCCCTGGTCGGGCGCAGGTGCTAAAGGTTCGGGCCAGGCTGTAATAACACGTCCTCCATTTTATGACCTCCCCTGGGCGAGCGATGGGGCCCCCCCGGATGCTTATCCACTTACCCCGCTTATCTCTGCATTGGTGGGGCTAAGAGGATTTGCATTCTTCCCGCGGTAAATGGCTGTCTATCAGATGCTAATCCTGGCCGCGGCGGGGCCGGCGTGGCGCGTCGCGGGATGGCCCCGGGGCCGCTCTGTCAGCATGGTTCCAGGGCTGGCCCCCCACCGACTGGCACGGCTCCCCCACATCACTGCCCAAACGCCCCCCCCCCCCCCCCCCCCCGCTCCCTCGCAGCTGTGGCCCGAGGAGGTCGATTAGCAGGGCGCGTCTCCCCTGTCGCGTCTCCTCCTCCGTCAGGAGACGCCGCCTGGACCCTCAGCCCGAAGAAACGGCGGAACATTTTTTTTAAATTGCCGATGGCGATTGACACCTGTCATTCAAAGTGTTTCGTTTTCTTGAACTGCATACCAGCTTTGTAACCTCCTTCGACCCCGATACCCTCCATCCCACAGGTTTACAAAATCCCCCCCCCCCTTCAAATATTGAACATTGACCCCCCCCTCCCACCCTACCTTCCCCAAATGTATAGGATAGAGCCCAATCTTCCTGAATATATGGTACAATTACCTCCCCCTTCTCTAAGATATGTGAAATAGTCCTCCCAACCTCCATGTGAGAACTACATATCCAGACTTTCCCCTCCTCCATGTATGCAAACTGGGGGGGATTTGCGTACATGGGGTAGGGGACAACTTTTTAATTCATAATTGGATTCATACTTTTCTACACTTTACTGAGCTGGTCTGGTGCATTGGAACCGATTAAATACTCTCAAAGTGCAAACCCTGCCTTCTGGTCGTTCAGTTGGCTCTATTGCACCAGGCAAGATCAGTTGAGCACTGAAAAAATATTTGAAGCCAAAACGATTATGCATTTGACCCAGGTTTGGCATGTGCCCACAGTGTGTAGAATGCTATTCGTCAGCGAGTCTGCGGGTATTGGCCGGGCGGTTCGGCCGTTGTGTCGGGGTGTGACGTTTTAGGGCGGGGTCGCGTGGGAACGGCGGCGGGGGGTGAGGAATGCGAGGGAGAGCCGGAACGCAGGAATGCGGCGTCAGCTCTTCTCCGCGGGGCCCGGGCCTGATAATGCCTCCATTCAAGGAGAGTAAATCTCCTCCAGATTGGAAGTGCGCTCCCTCTCCCAGCTGTGGGACACCAGCTGCTGTGTGGAGCGGCGGGGAGAGGGGGGGTGTAATCGCACTTCAGCGCACTTTCAAGGTGGTGTGAGGCAATTACACCCCCGGTGTTGGTTTAGGATATTTCTGATCTTTGCAGGGCTTTACTGAATGCGCTTAGTCTGACCTTTGTTGGGGTTTTTTTGTCATGAATTTTTTCTCCATTTTAATGTTTTTTTTTTTTTGGTCTTGACTCCGTATCTGTCCCTTTCTTACCGTGTGCGTGTGGTTTCAGCAGGTGTTCTCTCTCTCTCTCTCTCTCGCTGTGTGTGTGCGTGTGTGTGGTTTTAGCGGGTGTTCTCTCTCTCGCTGTGTGTGTGTGTGGTTTCAGCAGGTGTTCTCTCTCTCTCTCTGTGTGTGTGTGTGTGTGTGTGTGTGTGTGTGTGTGTGTGTGTGTGTGTGTGCGTGTGCGTGCGAGTGCGAGTGTGTGCGCGCGAGTGTGCTCACAGAGGCATTAATAGCTTCAGAAGCAGAGCTCTGACTGTGTGACGTGCATGTTAAGCTGCAGTCTCTTGGTGGTCCTGCAGTGATGGATGGGACTTTATTAGAGGAACGCTGATCACTATCTGTCCCGTCAGAATGGGCTCATCAATCGGGCCCTCCCACAGACCCGGTGACAGATATTAAGGCAAGGTTGTAACTATCCCACTGGGACGTCCCTGTTTTGGCCTTAATCCACACCTTTACCATGACCTCTCTAACTGCTGCTCTGACCGCCAGCAGTGTGTATGCCTGTCGGTCTCCACTCCTGAGAGTCAAATAGATCTGTGCTTTCATAATTAAAAGTGTTTTTGCAAATTTAAAAATGAAAATTGATCACACACCAAAGAATGGAACTAACGCTACGGTCTGTTATAATTCTGTGTTTTAAAGCGATATGATTGGCCATTGGGGCATCTCACGAGTGATGCCATTGGTCAGGGTGCAGTCTTTGGCGATGCAGTTGGTCAGCGTGCAGTTTCTTGCCCGCAATATGATTGGGCCAAAAACCTCGACCGCTTTTACTGAGAACGGCAAGTTCTGAACGTATTCTCATTAAAAGTTGGTGATATTTAAATTCACATCATTATTGGCTCTCGGCCTGTGTTTTATAGCGCTTCTGCGGTTATTCCCGTGAGTGATCTTAACAAGCAAGGAAAATCCTCCCTGCAAAATTGAAAAGCTTAAAAATCCGGCTATCTCTGAGACATCAGATAATTGTGAGGTCATTAGAAGTGCTTTTGAATCGGTCTTAGTTTATTGCTTTTTCTAAAGAGTTCTCAGAAGTCCTGAATGGTGATATAATTTGCACCCGTTCTTGATCTTAAGTACATTTTCTGGCTGCTCAGAGACTTTTGTTCAGATAAGGACTTCTGCGCTCAACATACTTCACTACAGCCTGTGGTCTTCCTCTAGCTGGTTACCTCTTCCCCTTAATCATTCTGCGCTTTCAAAGTTTAACTGCTTTGACCTTTGCGATAAATTAAAATTTAAAAACAGAATAAACCCAGGAAGTATCAATCTCATTCTTTCCATTTTATTGGAAATAAAGATTTGGGTATTTTTTATTTGAACAATAACATTTTTTTATTGTTCGTTTCTGTAAGCGTCTTCTAATAAAAGCACTTTATACATTTTTAAGAGCACATTACATTGATTTACGTGTGCCCCGCTGGAATAATCCGGACCTCCGTGTCACAAATCAGCCTGCCTCTGCGTCGACCCGTTTCCTGGCCCACTTTTAACGAATAGCATTTTTGCGTCAATGGTTTTTTTTCGCGCCGACCGGGACGGAACCGTTTTCAGCGAAGCGTACGCTCGGCCACGGAGGACGAATCGGCTACAAGGTCGGGCTTTATAAAGAAACGAGGACAGCGCGACACGTGGCCCATGTGTCGTGCGTTGTGTGTAGTTTGAAAACGGGCATTGTTATTAGCGCTGCAGCGCGGCTCTAGCGCAGACCTGTAATTGGGTGGGTGTGTGGGCGGACGCGGAGGCGGAGGTAGCGGTTAGCGGTTAGCGGGCGGGCGGTCGGAAGGCCGCGTCGCTGCGGCTGGGACGCGACCCCGTTCCGAGCGCGCTCCTTTGTGCGAGCGCAGGGTTCAGAGGTCGCGCGCCGTCTGCGCGGCGAGGGTAATGCGCAGGGGCCGCTCTCTTCTGTGGGGCCAACCGGTTCGGTAATGAACGCTTTCCGCTGCAATTAACCGGAGGGCCGCTATCGGAGCCGGCCGGAGTGACCGAGACGCGGCCTCTCGGAGATGAAAACCTGCCCTTAATGAAAGGCTGAGAGAGAGACCTGCCCCAGCCGCCCCCGTCTGCGTGCTGCGGTGCATCGTGGGAAACGAGGAGCGGTTTGCTTCCTTGAAAAACGGTCGGCTCATTCCAATCACGTATTTTATCCATCCATTGAGGTCCGCTGTATTGAAGGAGCCAGGGGCTAGGAGGCTCCCAAAGGATTTTTGATCAAGGAAACGCGAGCGTATCCTTTTGCGGAACTATTATTTTGGAATGGGCAACTTGTATACATGATCTGCCACTTCGGTATCTGTGTCTCAATCCACTTGCCTTCCAACGGACACTTGAAAGAACAAGGACGTTTTATTTGCCTAATACTCGTCTCCTCTGCCCTCACCTCCTTGCGTCCTACAATGGGTGGAGCGAGGAGCTAGGAGAGGAAGCAAGGAGGTGATTGGAAAGAGCCGGGTGGCTGCCATTCAGTGACACTGCCCAGGTTCCATGGCCTGGTCACTTTCCCCGGCGTCTACACAAACACATTTGATGCTTGAGGATAGATCTCCAATGTGTTGGAGTTTCACTTCATGAATTCATTCAGTCTCTTGTGTACATTGTGATCTTAATCTTTTTTTTGTTCGGTTTTCTAATTGTGTGGATCTTGCAAAGATATTGTGTACTCTGTGTGAATTTTAAGACGAGTTATGGGATTGTTTGGACGGGAGTGTGATAAGCCAGTCAATGATCGGTCTTGCATGAAACACATTTTCTGAAAGGAGAAAGGTTTTTTTTGACACGTCTGGTCTTCCCTAGGGTTGGCATTTTTTGAGTGAACAGCTATATTTACTGCATACCTCTCTCAGGAAATT
The DNA here is from genome assembly GCF_963514075.1 of Conger conger. Lineage (NCBI taxonomy): Eukaryota > Metazoa > Chordata > Actinopteri > Anguilliformes > Congridae > Conger > Conger conger. The sequence continues at coordinate 66,556,556 of NC_083762.1, read as the reverse complement.
GTAAAGGCCTTTAACTATTTAAATTGCCGTAAAATCCTTTTTGAGGAAGCCTCTCTTTTGAGCTGTATTTGACTAAATTATTCTTTCATATGATGTTATGTTTAACATATTTCTTTGACAAATCCCGAGACATCTTAGGCAGGCTTTCACGCAAGTCAGATTTATGAACAGGTACTGTTGTATCTTTTTTTATGATTGCAGAGCATGTATTTTTATGAATGTGAGTAAGTAGTAAAGCTGCAGCTAGGCTAGCGCGCCCTGCGGCTAGGCTGACGCGCCCTGCGGCTAGGCTGACGCGCCCTGCAGCTAGGCTAGCGCGCCCTGCAGCTAGGCTAGCGCGCCCTGCAGCTAGGCTGACGCGCCCTGCGGCTAGGCTGACGCGCCCTGCAGCTAGGCTGACGCGCCCTGCGGCTAGGCTAACGCGCCCTGCGGCTAGGCTAACGCGCCCTCTCTCCCCTGCCTCGGCCTCTGCTCAGGCGATTCCATGAAGACGGCGTCGACCGAGTTCGCCGAGGACCCCTGCTCCTCGGTGAAGAGGGGGAACATGGTCCGCGCCGCACGCGCCCTGCTGTCCGCCGTCACCCACCTGCTGGTGCTCGCTGACATGGCCGACGTCTACAGGCTGCTGCTGCAGCTGAAGCTGGTGAGAGCCCTCCGCCATTTCCCCTCCCCGGGGCGTCAGTTTGGCCGCGTCCTGGAGGAGGGTCTTTTAACTCCCAAGGCCCTCTCACCTGCCGTCTTCTCCAGTTACTCTTCTTCCTGGTCATCTTCCTCTCCTCTCCCTCTTCACTTCTCGCCCCTTTTTCTCTTCCCTTCTCCTCCTGATTTTCCTCTCCTCTCCCCCCCTTCCACCACTCACCCCTTTTTCACCCCCCCCCCCCTCCTCTCCACCTCAGGGCCCTCGCTGTGAGAAGTGTCCTGGTTTAGGGGCTCTGCCAGCTGGCCTCCCCGGGCCCCCCGGAGCCTCGAAACTTCATTTATTATTTTCACCATCCCTCCTTATGTTCCCACGTTGGGATGGAGATTTTTTCTCCATCTCTCCTTTATCTCCCCCCCCCTCTCCACCCATCCGTGTTCGTGACGTCTGCTCCAGCTGACATTCCGCTTTTCAGCTCGCCTTCCGGCGCCTTCCCAACCCGGGCTCCTATTTTGCGTTTTTCACGGCTAACGCTGCTGTTTTCCCCCCCCCCCCTCTCTCCCAGCGTGGCAGTCTCAGAGCGGCTGAACGTCTGATGAATCCCTAAGTTTTGGCCGGGCGCCGGAGTCGTTTCTTTAATTGGAGCATTGATTAATTCGGGCGCGCGCTTGTTAACTCGTGTCATTTATTTCTGTTCTGGGCACATTCCGCAAAAAGCAGCAGTGTTCTCGCAGACAAATCGGGGGGCCCCCCTCCCCATCCGCTCTCCTCCCGCAGATCGGAAAGCACCTTCCGTTCCTCCCTCCGTCTTTCACTAACCACGACGCTTCCCTTTTTTTCCATTAACCGAAAGCTTTCACAACAAATATTTTGGGGAAATATACAGGGGTGGGGGGGGGGGGGGGGGGGGAGGCATCGAGCGTTAAGTAAAACTGCGTTTGCTTTATAACCTGCCGTTTACCGCCCGCGCTGAGCTGTACGGCTTTTTACGGCTCTCCCCGTGTCAGCTCGTCGATGGGAAGCTTCTGTAAAGCTCTGCCTGCGCTTTGTCACGTCTCTGAGGAACTAAACCCCCCCTCTCTTGACACAGGTGGAGGAGAACCTGGTGAAGGTCCGTAACGCCGGGACCGAGCAGGACCTGGGCATCCAGTACAAGGCCCTGAAGCCAGAGGTGGACAAGCTCAACATGATGGCGGCCAAGAGGCAGCAGGTACGCGCCGGCGTTCAGCCGGGCGGGGCGGGGGAGAGGGGGGGGAAGAACACGCATCCATTTTAAATGCGCTTCTGCCGGCCAGCTCTCGAGTGGCAGCACTTCAGGTCACGACTAGAGGGTTGCGATTTAATTTGGTGTTGAAATGTTCCCTCGCTCTCCGCCTCTCCGTGAATGCTGAAGTGATGGCGGCCGGCTCCGCTCCCACCCTGAGCCTCCGTGTGAAGCTCCAGCGCTCCCCGCTGAGAGACCTCACTCGCACTCCACGCCAGGGAAGAACCAATAACATCAATGGAGTCTTGGCCTGAAGCGGCCTTCCCCGGCTGGCCTGGTTAATATGAGGGGTTTTATTTCTTAATTTCAGCCGTAAAAACGGGCACTGGGTTTTTAGCGATGGTGTTGAAGGTTACGACCGTGGAAACGGGAGGCGATAATGAATTTTGCGGGGTCCTTTTCCACTTCCTTGTCAAGTGCTGTTTGTTTTTGTTTTTGTCTGGTCTGCAGATACAAGGATGTAGCCGTCCTCAGACCAAAAAATCTCACTATTTAGGGAGAGAGGTCTTCGATTCAGAATTTGATAGGCCTGTCTTAAAGTCCCAGTAGGGGTTGAGCTGGCACTTCCTTGATTTAGCAGTTCCCATAACACACTGCACAACCAATTGGTTGAAAAATGTGCTTTGTCAAAGTCTGGGTCATGTCCCTACCCCCAGTTAGGAGGTTTGGTCTGGTCTGTTTAGCCAGGAAGCTTTAGCAAGCCTGTTTCGCAGCAGTCGGTCTGCTTCAGAACCCTGGTCAGATGTGAAGTACCAGCGTGTGTTAAGGCCTCTGTAGCTGAGCCAGGGTAATTGGTATAATTGGTATAGACCCTGGTCCTGGAGAGGCTCAAGCTCTGCTGCTCTTTGTTTTCTCCTTAAAATTAGCGCCCACTTCAGATCCCAAGTAACCAGATGAAGCGAGTTAACCGGTTTAATCATCTGCTCTAAGTGATCGATTTTAAGCGCAGAGTAACCAGGAAAACCTATGGCTCTCTAGGACTAGGGCTGCAGACCCCTGCTTTATACAAATTACCCTGACTCTTTATAAGAGTGCTTCATGCACAAACAACAGTTTATTTGTAGATCACTACTACTGTTAGATGTTTCCTATAGGAACAACAGAATAGACTCCAGCAGTCATTCATGAGTCAACCAGCGTCGCTAAAACGCTAGAGGTGTGAACACGGGGTGCACGACAGGGGGCAGATCCGTTTCAGGATTTCTCTCCGACCGCTAAATTATTTAATCAGCTCAGTCATATCTTGAGCCGACGTTCGAATAAGCACCGGCAACAGCCGCAGCCTGCGAGCGCATCGTAAAGATTTTTTTTACTGCGCTCCAGTACAGGAGCGAACCACCGTTGTTTATGGAGCTGTCAGAAAAGTCGCACTAAGGTAATTGGTCGGAACAGGAACCGGAGCGCAGAGCGGCCCTCCAGGACCGGAGTTGAGCAGCCCTGGCCAAGTCAGGCCAACTATATAAAGAACTGAGGCCGGTAGGAAATCCCGAGACGGATGCTGCCCTGCACCGGGCTCTCCAGCGCTGGCCTGAGTGATTAATAAAGGGAACATCACTGGCCTGGGCGCTGTGATAAATCGCGAAGGCTCCTGACGGGCAGGTCGATAGTTATGGCAGGTAAGAGGCGAGCCATCGCGACTATCGAGCGCAGTCCGTGTTTATTTATCGGAGAGAGATGTGACGTTTCATTTCTCTCTCTTTTTTTTTTTTTTTTTCGCGTTTGGTTAATTGTAATTCTTCGAAAAGAAAAGACGGCGAACGTGTCATCGCGTGGGCGGTGTGGCTCCTGGCCGCTGATTGGCCGGTGTGTTTTTTTTGAGCGCGTTTATGCAGGTCCGCCAGGCTAATTTCTTCCGCTACGTTATTGCTGTGTGACACCGCGGTGACAGCGGGGAAATGACGGTGGGCCAGGTGCTGCTACAGAATGACTCAGTTAAATGCCGGCTGTTTGTCAGCAGGCATGAGCAAATTGTGCTTTCACTAACTGTGATTTTTAGGCGACTGAGCTGCACGGAGTGAAAAAGACTAAACCAAAGAATAAAGCGGAAAGGAATCGCTCTTCAGGGGCTGTGGGGCACGGTGTTAAGAGGGGTTGAGCTAAATCTAAGGTGTGGTCATTAAACTGTCAAGGGTGTTCAAGGGGTGTGTCATTCGATTGGGCGGGCTGTTAAAGGGGCGTGTCATTACCTTGTCAAGGCTGTTCAAGGGGCGTGTCATTAAATTGTGGCGGATGTGTAATTTGGCCGCGGTGTTGAAGTGTGAGTGGGCAAGGTGTTAAAGGAGAGAGTTGTCTCTGGGCAAGGTGTTAAAGGAGAGCGTTGTCTCACTTGGCAAGGTGTTAAAGAGTGATGCTGTCTGATTGGGCATGATGTTAAAGAGGCGTGTCGTCTGATTGGGCGCGGTGTTAAAGGAGCGCGTTGTCTGACTGGGCGTGGTGTTAAAGGAGCGTGTTGTCTGACACCGGGCGCGGTGTTAAAGGGCCCTCTCCTCGTTGCAGGAGCTGAAGGACGTCCACCATAAGGACCAGATGGCGGCGGCGCGCGGCGTGCTCCAGCGGAACGTGCCCATGCTGTACACGGCCTCCCGCGCCTGCCTGCAGCACCCCGACGTGGCGGCCTACAAGGCCAACCGGGACCTGATCTACAAGCAGCTGCAGCACGCCGTGTCCGGCATCTCCAACGCCGCCCAGGCCACCGCCTCCGAGGACGCCGCCCTCAACCAGGGCCCCGGCGGGGGAGAGCTGGCCTACGCCCTCAACAACTTCGACGTGAGTGTCTGTGTGTCTATGTCTGTGTCTGTCTGCGCCCTCAACATGAGTGTGTGTCTGTCTAAGCCCTCAACAACTTTGACGTGAGTGTCTGTGTATCGGTGTGTCTGCCTACGCCCTCAACAACTTCCACGTGAGTCTGTGTCTGTCTACGCCCTCAACATGAGTGTGTGTCTGTCTAAGCCCTCAACAACTTTGACGTGAGTGTCTGTGTATCGGTGTGTCTGCCTACGCCCTCAACAACTTCCACGAGAGTCTGTGTCTGTCTACGCCTTCAACAACTTTGACGTGAGTGTCTGTGTATCAGTGTGCGTCTGCCTATGCCTTCCACATCTTTGTGTGTCTGTGTCTGTCTGTGTACATGGCGTGTGCTGTATACTGCCCCATATGGAGTCTGCAGCTCTTTCCTAGACGGCCACAGGGTCTGCTCTCCTGGACCAAGATTGGCCACCCCTGCCCTGGCCTGCTCAATCATGTGTGGGCTGTATGACTATCAAAAAGTCATTTTATTCAGTGTTACTTTTTTAATCACCAAACATGTTCTGTTGTAAACAATGCTTCAGAGACACTCTAGGGATTGCGCTGTAGACAGTAGGAAATATGATGAGTCTATATGGGTCGAATGGCCAGTTCTCATCTTGTAACATGCTGGGGTGTTATACTGCCTGATCTTAACATCGCCACTGAAAAGATGCGTTCAGCATTCATCGGAAAAGTAAAAAATCCGATCTTCCGTCAGTGACACTCGGAGTACCCCACGGGGGGGGGGAAGCCTGAAAAAGATTTTGGCGTGTTTATAATAGCAGCTCGTGTTAATATTGGTTTATTCTTAATTAGTTGAACTAATGGGTAGACCTTTAATTAGCTTATGCAAATAACAGCCCCCTTGTCCCTGTGTCCGTTCATCAAATATTAATGCTTAATATAACCGGTGCTTGTGTTTTGAGGTGAGGATGTTTCGGAAGCATTTGCATCCGTCCTCAGAATTCTCCGGAAGACTTCTGATGGCTCCGCGACGCACGTTCCTGGGGGTTTTGTTGCCGTAGTTACGGCTGAGGAGGTGCGTTCCTGTTTTTTTGCCGTGACGCTGCGAGCCGTCGTGTTGACAGGAATAGGACTCCCTGCTGTTGGGAAGTTTGGCTTTTCTCCCCACACGGGGAGAAGATGGACGACACTCAGATCCGGACTTTTCCCCCTTCGGGGGTTCCGGTTTTCTGTCATTAACGCTTGCCCGACCGAGTGATTCGCTGATGAGTCATGATGCCGTCCTGTCACTAATGAAAACTTGCCAATGGGGCTGACCTTTGGAAGGCAGTGTTTTAATAAAGGGACCGGTATACAGGTCACATTCAGTTAGTGACTGTTCGATGTCGGGTGGTTTCACAGATATTGAGTATAGAGTTCTGTATAATGTAACTATGGGTTTTGCAGAAAGCCTGCAAAATGTGCCCATTAAAACTGCATGAAAGAAGATCAGGATATCTCCGTTAATGGTGTTGGTGATGACATTTTTGTCAGCCGACCCGACAGTTAATTTTGCTTTGGGTTTCCTCGGCAAATTTCCCACGCTTTTTTTCCCATAGGGATTTTCTCTTCTGCCAAAAAATCAGGTCTGTGTGTAAGCTTAAGAGAGTTTCACGACCCATTCATATCTCAACGTCTATTTCTATGTGCTTGTAAACAATAAGTAGTTTATATTTGGCAACTTATTAGCAACTTCTTTTTTCAGAGCACATAACCACTTTAAAATCCACGGTTTTCAACATTAATCGGTGTGACATATTTCGTCGAACAAAACGCAAAACTCTTAAATGTACGTTAACTACAGACCTTCAGTTCGGCTGAAAGCAAAATCTGTATGGGGGGGGGGAGCACTGCTAAGGGAACTCGGGACTCAAAAATGCCAAATATCTTCCAGGTTTTAGAACTACAAACTTTAGCACACGAGTTCATGCGCTATGATGGCAACACGGTGGGCAGCATGTAGCTTAGGAGCTAAGGTACGTGACTGGGATCGAGAAGGTTGGTGGTTCAAGCCCCGGTGTAGCCTCTGTAAGATTTGTGCAGCTGTTGGGCCCTTGAGCAAGGCCTGGGGGGACTGTCCCCTGCTTAGTCTAGTCACCTGTAAGTCACTTTGGATAAAATCGTCAGCTAAATAACTAACGTAATGTAAGGGAAGTCGTCGGTTCTCCATGAGCCTGGAGCCTGATGGTGCCGTTTGGGCTGATGGGTCCCAGTTTGGCGGCTCGCTCCACTGCTGACCTTCTGCAGCATGCTGTGCGGGAGGTATCTGTATTTATTTATCTGCCCCATAAAAAAAGAACAATAAAGACGATACAAAACAAACAGTCGTGCCAGCGAGGTAATGAAACCCAAATTGGCTTATAAACATACCTCTCCGAAAAATAGTTACGTGGTGTGTACAATGGAGACCCAAAACAGAAGAAAGGTAATTATGAATGTGTATGTGTGTGGGTATGAGAGAGTGTGTGTATGTGATCAGGTATCATTACAGTGAAGGAGGCTCTTGTGTGGCTTCATTAAGCAGGCTGGTCCCCACTCTGTCCTCCAAGTTACTCACGAGTCCTCCACACAGCCCTCACGCAGACGGGGCGGTGTCCCAGAAGCCCCTGCAGCTCGATAGAGCGGCGCTCCATTCAGTTTCCTTCCCCCCCCCCCCCAGTTCCTCTGATATCGAAGAACTAGTGACCCTCCCTTCCCCTGTCCACACACCCCACCCTTCAATCACGCTTTGCTTTTTTCCTCTTTTTGAAACCACTGTCACCGCAGGACCTCAGTCTCACCAAAAAGAAGAGAAACAAAAGTGTGTGTGTGTGTGTCTGTCTGTCTGTCTGTGTGTGTGTGTGAGGGAACGCAGTTCCTTTGTGCACCTGTAGGGGTAGCTCCTGAGTCATATTTGGGCCGCAGTTGTTCGATATGAAAAGGAGTGCATGAACATGTCGACGGGGACTCATACAGGCCGAGTCCACCCACCGGTTTTGGACAGATCCTGTGGTAGTCTGTCTCAGATTGCCAGTGACTGTGTCCCTGCCTGATATATCTGTGCTTTAACTGCGGCGTGCTTCTACTGACCTCACTGTGTGGGGTAAGCACAGTTTGTGGGAGGTCAGTTCAGCTTTCTCTTCCTGTTCGCAATCAGTTAGCAGCTGTGTCTGGAGGCAGTCTGGAAAATTCTCTCTGGCTCTCCTTCTATCTCTTCCTCTCTCTCGGTCTCTACTTCTCTTTCCCTCTCTTTCTCTCTCACTCACTTTGTCTCTCCCTCTTTCGGTTTCTCACAATCTTTGTCGGTCTCTCTCTCCCTCACTTGCTTTCTCTTTCTTTCCGTTTGTCTCCCCCCTCTCTCTGTCTCCGTCTTTCTCTCGTGCTCTCTTGTTTCTCCAGTCAGCAAACAGTAGGGAGGAATAAATCAGGAAGCATGTTTTTCTGATCATGAAGCAGTTCGGATGAAGCGGGAGATTTGCGTTTAATCCCTGTGTCCCACCCTGGAGAGCTGGGTGCGGCTTTCAGCGGTAATGCTTTCTGAGAGTTTGGGGCTTAATGGTGGAGAGGGAAAGTTTCGGGGGGCACACACACACCCTGCGCAGAACACACTCGGCACCGATGCAGGGCAGCCATTCGAAAGCCGGAGGTAGGAAGCGGGTAAAAAATAAAAAATAAAAACGCCTGGCATCAGCTTCACAGCGAGCCTCGTCTGTTACCAGCGACTACGCAGACACGGTCCACGCACACACCAGCACAAGCCTCACTAGCCCGCGTTATTTATTTGGAAGAATTTTTTGGTGCAGTCGGAGCTTCTTTGAGTGAGTCATCGTCTGGTCGCCATGGCAACGTGACGCGCGGCAGCCGGGGTCAGCGGCTCCGTCGCTGGTGAACGGGCGTTTTTTTTTTTTTTTTTTTTTACCTGACGCTCCGCCGAACGTTTCGGCAGGGGGGCACCGTGGGTGTGGGCGGCATCGGCGGGAGGTTTGTCAAAGTTGAAGATTGCTTTTCTTATGCAGCCGGGAGGCAGCGGCGCTTTTTTAAAAACGTGCTTATCACTTTTCCCAGCGTGGTCCTTCGCACCCTTAAAGGACAGCGGCCTTCAAACGAGCTCTCCCTTCCCCTTGTTATTTTAAACCGCCGCTGCATTATGGGGAAGCCATGCCCGGGTGCCTTAAATAGCCTCGGTGTTCTGCTGAGCGGTGCCCACGCTGAACCCAACCCTGTCTTGACTGCTTTCCCTGTGCCACACGGCATTGTGGGTATGGGTGCAGGCTGCGGACGCCGGCACTAATCCTCACACGTGAAGCTGTTTGCCGTGATGTGTAGCCTCGCGGTACAGAGGACCTGTCTAGGCGCAACTGGCAAATTCCGGCCACCCGTTTGCTGATAAAACCCTTGGTTGAATGGTTCTTCTGACCAATCGGGTTCTCATGTGAGCAGAGGAAGGTTGAGTCACCTCAACTGCCGGTCTATAAATGGTAAAAGCGCTGTACAATTGATGCTTCTCATTCACCCATTCCCGCTGGCCAATGGTGATTGCAAGGCACCAACCAGCTCATCAGGGGCAATTGAGGGTTAGGTGTCTTGCTCAGGGACACTTTGACACACCCAGGGCGGTATTGCCTGCCAGATGACTGCTCTTACCTCCTGAGCCAATGTGGCCCCGTCAATGACGTAGGCTAACACTAGCTGACTCTTTCTGGAACCTACCAGAATGTAGGCCTGCACTACTTCTGGTTAGGGTCGCTGTAATGTGCAGCTCGGGACACTAGGGGGCGTGTGTTTTTGGGGCGCTGCGTGCAGTGCGGCTGACGGGGAGAGGCTGGCGGCGGTCGCCCCTGGCAGCCGACGGCGCTGGCTCCGGTGCGTTTCCGGCCTTTTCTCACTCCGGAGAGGGAAATGCCCGAACGGCCTCGCCATTATCAGCGCGGGCATATTAATGGGTCTCGAGTGGCACTGTGCAATTAGTCAAAGGCCTCGGCAGTGGAACAGCAGCTCTCCCAGCTTTAAAAACCTTGTTTTGGATGCAGGCCACTTCATGCCCATACAATGCCAATGGCCGTTCCCAGTCCTCTTTTTAGAAACCCCTTGCCCGCCCCCCCCTCTCCCCCATGCCTATAGGGCAAGGGTGAGGGGTTATGCTTTCTGAGGGCAGGGTGTTGGGCACATGGTCAGGGGTTAGTGTAGTTGGTGGCTGTTGTCCCCCCGTATGCTAGCGTTAGCGGAGCGTTGGTTTTGGGGAGTCCAGGTCAGGAGACGGGCCGAAACCCCGCTGTGTGAGCGGCCCTGAGCGCGCTCTCCGCCCCGCCGCCTCCAGGGGAACGGCGCAGACCAATCAGAGGGATGAACCCGCTGTCCTACCTGAGCCTGTCTCCACTCCCATCGATTGGGTCATTCGTCTTGTACTTTTCTGTGTTTGCAGAAAATATCAGGTGGAATTGGTGCTCTTGGTTCATAGCTGGATTTGTCTGTGTGTGTCTGTGTGAGAGAGAGACTGTGTAATAATGGGTAAATGTTTGCACTGTATCTGTATATATATATATATATATATATGTGTGTGTGTGTGTGTGTGTGTGTGTGAGGGAGAGAGAGAGAGAGACTGTGTGTAATAATGGGTAAATGTTTGCAGTGCATCTGTGCAGGCACACAGGTGTGTAAAAGCAGGCCTCCTCCTTTCTACATTCATTACTGGCCATTACGTTTCCTCAGGAGCAGGCAGAGAGCAGACAGGGAGATTAAAGCAGCTCCTCTCACCGCCACTGTCTGTTCTGCACCACTACCTGCCTGATACCAGCCTTTCATCACTGCCTTCACACTCATGTTTTTAAATTGCTTACTCCACTGGTCCCTGCTATGCACACACACACATACACACACACACACACACACACAAAGACTCACGCACACGCGCCGACACACGCGCGCGTGCGCTCTGCGCCTCCCTCCCACCGCAAGTGTGTAAAATTAATATTAGGCTAATGGGTTTTCTTGGGTAATCTCCTCCGATGCGCAAGACGAACCCTTATCTCAAATAGGTGCTCCCGGATTACCGCATTTTAAATTGGACAGACTCATTGCCTTTAAATAGCTTTGTGGATTTGGAGCCTTAAAACATTCGATGGGCGCGTCCGCGCGAGAGAGCGCCGGACCCCGCACCAACCCGGGCCCTGCCCGCCCACCCACCGGCCTGTGGGTGTGTGCCGAGAGCCATGCTGCCTGCTTATCTGTGCCGGTTATCTGCTATCTGTGCGCTAGCGGCGTGTAGCCTAGCGGCTAAGGTGCACGACTGGGACCCGGGAGGTTGGTGGAGACCGGTTCAAGCCTCGTCGTGCTCCAGGGGGATTGTGCCCCGCTTAGTCCGATCAGCTGTCGCTCTGGATAAAACTTTCGTAGCTTTGCTGTGACGTGCTGGTCATGGCGTTAAGGTGGTCCTGAACGGGCTGAGAGGATTCGGTCTCCCCTGTCTCTGGTCCTCGCCCTCACTCCTGCCCCTCTCTCTCTCTCTCTCTCTGACCCCCTGCAGAAGCAGATCATCGTGGACCCGGCGAGCTTCAGCGAGGACCGCTTCCGGCCCTCCCTGGAGGAGCGTCTGGAGAGCATCATCAGCGGGGCGGCCCTGATGGCCGACTCGTCCTGCACCCGCGACGACCGCAGGGAGCGCATCGTGGCCGAGTGCAACTCTGTGCGCCAGGCCCTGCAGGACCTGCTGTCTGAGTACATGGGCAACGTGAGTGTCTTACACTGTTCACACACACCGCTTTACACTGCTGTCTGAGTACATGGGCAACGCGAGTGTCTTATGCTGTTTCACACACACCGTTTTACATCGTTTTACACTGCTGTCCGAGTACCTGGGCAACGTGAGTGTCTTGCGCTGTTTCACACACACCGTTTTACACCACTGTCCGAGTACCTGGGTAACGTGAGTGTCTTACGCTGATTCACACACCGTTTTACACCACTGTCCGAATACCTGGGCAACGTGAGTGTCTTACGCTGTTTCACACACACCGTTTTACACCACTGTCCGAGTACCTGGGCAACGTGAGTGTCTTACGCTGTTTTACTCCAGCTTCAAACACGCACCATTTTACACGCATCGTTTTACACTGCTGTTCACATTTATACACGGGCCTCCCTCCCGTTCTGTGTGATGTGTGCCATTTACCCTGCTGACTGGGGTCTGTAGCACGTGTAGGTGTGTTTAGGCCTGCGTGTAAATTTAATATGGGGTTGGGGTTGACTGGTATTTCAGTACTGTGTGTTTGGACTCTGTATGAGGTGTGTTTTGCATACCATTCTGTTCTGAGCGCCCCCTGCTGTCTTGGGACTGGATCACTGCCAGGAGGGCATTTCTGTTTCAGGAAGAGCCATTCCTCCACTTGCAACATTTTCTGTTTCCCAGTCTCTTCACGTTCATAACTGCTCATACACCGGCGGTTCAGTAAAAATAGTGTGGGTTGTTGTCGACCGCGGTATTGCAGTAATAACCGCCTGCCTGTCTGTACTTAGAAAAATAGCTTGTTCGTGTTTGTGCTGATTTATTTATTATTTTTTGTGGAGGAGGGTAAAAAAGCTTGCATGTTCTTCTGGGTAGCTTGTACTTTGTTGGGTAAAAATGGCACTTTAGTTTGCTGTGTGTTATTAGATAAAAATACCCCCACAGCTCTCCCGTCTATTTTCTCCCTCCGGAGCGCGCGGCTCATTCTCAGCCAGTATCCCAGAATGCTCGTTCCGGAGCACTTCTGCCTTTCGCACCTCTTTGGTTTAATGTTGTAAACGTCCAATTCCCATTTACGCCTTCGCCGCTGTCACTCGTAAAAATCCTCCCCTCTTTTTCCGCGCTCGGCTGGAATCGCCCCGGGTTTAAGGGCGGCAGTTTGCAGTTTTAGGGAGCATGAAAGCAATGCGCCGCGGAGAGCCGAGGTAAGGCGCCGGCGGAAAGGGGAGCGCGGGTAAAGCAGGTTTGATCCGCCCAGCGTTGTCCCTCGCTGATGCGTGGCGAGTGTTTTCGGCACAAAATGGCCGCCGCGCCACGGCCCTGGTGGGTGCTGCTCGTTGGTGACGGTTGAGGCGAGTTTTCCCCTCTTCGCCGTAAAGCGCTCCGAGTGTGAGGAAAGTACTATATAAAGGCAGCTATATATCTTTATTACTGTTGGGTTCTGATGCTCAATTTTGGCCCCTGTGACCAGTAGTAATGCAGTTTTACTTTTGTATCTGATGGTTAACCGAATTGATTACTGCCACCGATTGGCCTGAGATTTAACTCACCTAGGGCTTGTATCCCGAAGCAGCATTACTGAGCTAGCTTGATAACTGCACTGAGTTAAACCCCAAACCCTCCCTAAGCTGGAACATGAACTGCAGTAAAGTGCTGTTCCAGGTTTTAGTTATCCTGCTTTGTGATACAGGCCCCTGGTGTCCCAGGTTTAGATCAGTTATTTTGGGAGGGGAGGGATGTAAGCCAGCAGTTCCATTGGCCTCGAGGCCCAGGCTTGAGTATGCCGGCTGTACTTTTTCTTGCAGTGTTACACGGCTGTTGGTTTTTCTTGTTTGTTCAAAGTTTAAAAGCTGCCTCTGATTTAGGGATGGTGCCTTTTCCCCCCCTGTTCCAGCCAAGCTGACCAGCCAAACGCCCATCACGGCTTCCCGCCATGATTGGATTTCAGAACTGTTATGAAAACTTGGTTTTGCCAAAAAACATTTTTTTTCTTTTTTCTGCTCAATATTTTCTTGACATTCTGAGAGGAAATATGCTTTGGAACACTTTGTGTTTGGCAAATGGGCCTTACTGGGGGGAAAAAGAGTCTGGTTTCACAGCTTGGCGGTGTTCGTGAAATTGGCACTTTATTCTCCGTCCGCGTCATACAGAGATGACGTGCTGGGCCAGCAGCTTTCAGTAAAATGAGTTCTTGGATTTATACTCGTTATTAGAAAGCGTACTGATGTTTAAACGTCATTTTAATTTTTTCACCCCAACACACAAAGCAGATGCGATGAATGATATGGATGAGACAGAAATAAAGAGGTGTCAAACGGCCATTAATTTGAATATTCCAAGCGTGAGATCCTTAATCGATTGCTTTGATCCTTTTCCAAGTGGTTGGAAGCTGAGGGAAACCCTCCAGATCCCGTGTGACAACTGTTCCTTATCGACGGAGTTCACAGAGAGCCCGGGAACCCTGCGAGAAATAACTGCCAATTCACCGAGGCTGTTAATTTCCTAGGCTCTATGCGTGAGTGAGCCATTATTTACGCGAAAGAAGCCGTTTTTTTTTTTTGTTCCCCCTCGAGGGGAAAAATGCAGGTTCGGGTCGCTTCTCGCCGATGGTCTCGTAGGCCGCAGAGTGCTTGAATGTCAGGTGGCTGAAAGCGGGCAGTAATTTAAAATCTGAAATTAATTCGAGCGGGCGCTTGCTTAACCGAAGGACGTCTGCGGTTGGGGACTTCTCCTCTGCCTGTGTACTCGACATTTTGTTTTTGAGGCCCCCCCCCCCCCCGCCCTGTCCTCGCTCGCCTCCCCCCTCCCCCCCCCCCCCCCTCCCCGTCCTTGGTCCAAGAGTTTACGAGCCTCTCCGCCGAAAGGCCAAGGCGTGGTAGTCCGGCGGGATTTATACGGGCGGGAAAAACAAGAGACGGCAGGAGAGAAAAGGCAACCCTCTCGCTGAGGGATCGTCCCCGCCCCGTGGAGCGGGGGGGGGGGGGGGGGGGAGTCTGAGTCTGCCGTTACCCCCGATGCTTTATGACCTCTCGCTCTCTGCCGCCGGCTGATGGCTCTTATACTTTCCGCATCTCGCGCGAAACGGGGAAAAATACTCATCGCATTCCGCCAGCGTTCAGGGCGAGCGGCCTCGCGACGAGCAGAGAAACACTGCGCTGCATTAAAACGCCGGCCGGCGAAACGGCTAAGCTCTTTAGCGGCGTTTTTTTCAGGCTAAGCCCGCCGGCTAAACGCCGCGCGGGCCGCCGCTAAAAAGGTTTAACTGTCTTAAACTGAATATGTGACTTAAGAACAAGCTTCCCCACATTTCCAACGCTCCAGCCAACACGCCCCGCATTAGTATTCGAAAGCCTGCCGTCGAAGAGAGGGGGGGGACAGAAAAACAGTTTTATTTCCCGCCCGACTTACGGAGCGGACATACCGCGGCGCGCTAGCGTTATTTACATTTTGTTTACATAATTATTTCAGTTTTTTTTTAATGCTGTTTATTCTGAGTGTACAAATGCACTGCCAGCTCCCTCCTGATTAAGGAGGCTGCTTTTAGCGGGATTCAGGTCAAGCAGACGGCCACTTCCCGGATGAAGTGATTGCTCGGACACGCCTTCGTCCCGCCCCTACCCACCCACTCGGGTAATATTAATGATGTTTTCCTCATTTTTTATATTAATGCGCTTTGTTTCATTTACTTCAAGCCACCTGGTGTTGATTCGAAGTTCGAGCCGTTTGAAATCACAAGGCCTTAGTTCCTCGAAGATGTGGTCGTAAGCTTAAATGGTGCAATCACTTGTTGCCGTTTGGACTTTCAAAGCTAAGCTTAAACAAAAATAAAATGGCCGTCTTAATCCATGACTTTCAAGCCCCACATTCAGAACCCTTGTGATGGTAAAAAAAAAATAATAATAAAAATAAAAAATAAACGTGGCAAAGTTGGTGGAGCTGCCATCAATCACTCCCCTTTCGGCCAATCGTAAGACTTTAACGTTCTCGGCCCATCACAATTGGTTCAAATTCGAGCGTCATTGATGGTATGTGTTTGTGTGACTGGCTTTAGGGTTCTTGGACCCCCATTCAGTGGGCCAGTTTTCCTTTGGAAAACAAAACTGGTGAAGGACAAATTGTACAGTCTGGAATACTACTTTGGAGAGCCCAACATGAACAAGGATGTTTTACGGAGACTATGCTTCTGAAGACCTAAAAATTTCTCCCCATGTTAGAGAGTTTGCGGTTATAAATGAGCCAGTTCCATTTGAAACATTTATCAGCATCAGACTGCAATTTAAAAATTTCGTGTTTTAAACATTTATGAACTTTATAAGGATATGCCACGGTTTTTTGCCTCTACAGGAGCCTTTGCTCTGATGGAATAATATAGCAGAGCAACGGTCAGCACGGCACACCATTTCTGAATCTTATCTGTAAGAACAATCATTTTTGCCCCAGGTGTCGGTTTGTCTCTGAGAACAGTCATTTTTCGCCAATGTGTCGGTTTGTCTGTGAGAACAGTCATTTTTGCCCACGGTGTTGAGTGTTATCCCCGAGAATCTGTTGTTCAGGCCTGTTGAACGTTGAGTGTCATCCTGAGTGTTGAGCGTTATCTTGAACCGTTCTTCTGGCTGACCGCGTTGCGCCGTCCCTGAGACGGCCCTGCTCCCGCCGCGTTGAGCGTCATGTGAAGCCCGCCACTCTAAGGGTGGTCCGCACGGTGGAGCTGCACGGTGAAGCCCGCCACGCTGAGGGTGCTCCCCACGGTGGAGCCGCGCGGTGAAGCCCGCCACGCTAAGGGTGCTCCCCACGGTGGAGCCGCACGGTGAAGCCCGCCACGCTGAGGGTGCTCCCCACGGTGGAGCCGCACGGTGAAGCCCGCCACGCTGAGGGTCCTCTGTACAGCGGTGCCGCGCTCCCCGGGCCGCCGGCCAGGTCCCCCACGCATCGCGGCTGGATGACGTGACGCCATCAGCGGTTCCACAATCAAGAGATGTCATCCGGTCCCAGTCATAGCTGCCTCCGTTCGGCTCCACCGCTTTCTCTCTCTCTTCCCCTCCTCCTTATCTCTTCCCCTCTCATTCTTTCCCTCCCACCAGCAGATGCATTTCATGAGAGAAGATTAAATGAATTTCTGGGGAGAAGATTAATTTCCCAACAAGCTCCGAAAACAAATATTTCAATTACCTTGAATGGAGCACAAACGACGCCGCATGCTGTCAAAAACAGGACGGGCGTCCTGATAGACTCTGCCTTCATTAGT